>NC_138037.1:34256751-34535929 GCF_964106645.2 Podarcis pityusensis
GGACACCTGCATGACCCAAGTTACATTTGTTAGTAGCTCTGCTTGCTAGGGCCAAGATAATCCTGCATTGCTCTCTTAAATGTTGCTCATTGTTTCATAATGCATTAATATGATACAGTACGAGGTCTCTGGACATAAGGGGACTCAAGTTGAGCAGCCGTGACAATCACTAGGTTGTATTGGACAAGTCATTGTCTTTTAGCTAGGTCTGCTTGCTGGTCATTGACCGTATTAAAGATATTTGATTTTAGCTAGGTCTATTTCTTCAAGCGAGAAAATAAGAGAAGAATTGAAATGCATTCCGCACATTAGAAAGCCTGTGGAAATAAAGAACTACAGGTAACCCAAACACCCATTCTAGAGATCTCATACGCCCCACCACCACAAGTCTGGGATATGCATAGGCTTTATTTATCATGTTGGTGGAGAATCCTGATTTGCGCTGGTAAAGGAATGCATGTGTGGATCTGGCAAAGAGTCACTCTTGAAACAGAGAAGCTACTGCAGTCAGGGGAGTTCTTGCAAATGTGATGAGTTGTTCACATTGTCTTACTACTTAGTAAAATGTAATTATCCTGCTTAAATCTTTGCTTCTGGTTTGCATGAGTAATCAAGAAGGGATCCATTATAGTTTAACCTCATATTTAGAGACTTATATTTAAGATGCAGATACATTTAGTTCACTGTTGGAAAGTTAGATGTGAAAGCTAGGAGCTAAATGACACCTTAAACCTAGGTTATGGGTGCAACAACTGAATGTCAAGGCATGCTTTTTTTTAACAAGAATATAAAGCTGAAAATGAATGAACTGCAGCTAAAATATTATGTTAATTTTTCACATGGTCTAGTCCTTATCCTGCCCACCCACCTAATATTCTTAAGAGGGACTCTTCTCTAGTCTTCAGTGAGTAGCTGGAAGTGGGGAGGCAGAAAAAGGTCCTCCTTTCCTTCCGCTCTGCAGTTTTAATCTGAAAATTTAAACACAGTACTGCGTCCAGAACTCAGAAACTTCTTGCACTAATGAAATTCTGTTGCAAAATGTGCCGAGAACAATGGGGGTTTTAAACACTGGTTTAATTCTTGGCCCATGTGCTCTAACTTGCACTTCCCAAGTCTTGGGCAGGGCTGGTGGAGAGAAAGAGAGAGAGAACTCTGTTGGGTCAGTTTAAGCTTGAGATTACATATTATGGGTAAGAGACTTTAGATGTAAATTCCCTGGATTAGTGCAAAGATACCATCAAATATTTGGGTCTTCTGATCTGTCTGATGCTATCTGATCCTAATGACACTTGAAGCATGATGCCCCAGACAAGCTTAACTTCTGGGATCTGTATCCTCCAATCCCAATAATACAACTCCTTGGATATAATAGTTTAGAAATCTTACATAAGACCCTATGCAGGAGCTATTTTTTCAGTTAAGTATTATCCCAAATGCCATGATTATGGCAATGGAGAACAAGATGTGGATTATTATCAGCTTCCAGATGAGATTAGTTAATATACAGATGACAATACACAAGGTCTTCAATAAACAAAGAGTTTATTTCACAAAATTAAACCTTCACTGTTTTTATTACTAGAGGTGATAACTGATGGTAGTCAGTTCCTAATACAGTTCAGGCAAGCTCCCTTGCCTCTTAAGTCATAGCTAAAAGAATACCTATATTCCAGAGCTGCGTAACGGAAGTCAGATGTTTAAATAGTAAAATGGAGATTGAATGCTGATGTAATACGTTTTAAAGTTACTACTACAGTGGTACCTTGGGTTACATACACTTCAGGTTACAGACTCTACTAACCCAGAAATAGTACCTCGGGTTAAGAACTTTGCTTCAGGATGAGAACAGAAATCATGCTCCGGTGGCGCAGCGGCAGCAGGAGGCCCCATTAGCTAAAGTGGTGCTTCAGGTTAAGAACAGTTTCAGGGTAAGAACGGACCTCCAGAACGAATTAAGTACTTAACCTGAGGTACCACTGTACTGTATTGTCACATCATGTGTGCTGTTTTAAATACACACTGAAAAGCTAAGTCAACTAATAGCATAAATTAAGCACACTTAAGGACTTCATGGTCTCCATGACAACTATGGAACTCTCCAATCCAACACAGTCCAACACAGTGATCAGACCATACCCTTGAACTAGGCTTTTTCTTGAGGGATGTAGCAAAGGTGAATTGTGCACGAACAATTCACTCACTTATCATGGTCTGAACATTAGCTGGTGAAGTTTGGTTTGGTGGCACCAATTATCCTCTGTAAGAGTAGAGCACCGGTTATGCCCACGTGCATAAACTGATGGATTCCTGAATGCTCTGGGGGATTTTCCAGCAGAAAAAAGCTGATGATCCTGGCAAAGTCCTGGTCATGCTATGGAATGGAATGGTGAGATATGATAGGTGGTTGACATGATTGCTCTTGCAGAGCTCAGAGGCTCATAGGTATTCTGGAGAGCGTTGGGCAGGCTGTACAAAGACTGCAAGTGGCACAAATCGTACTCCGAAGTTGACCAAACACAAGTTAGTACACATCATGCCTACCATGTGGCAGTGTGGGTCGTGGAGAGAGCTCATTTAGCAGCCTGCACTGAATCCTTTAGTGGTCAGGTGGAGTTGTTTTGGGTGGTCCAGAGGTTGCTGAATCTCATTGTAGGGGAAGAATCTCTAAGCACTAGATGACCCTTCCAACTCTACAGTTCTATGATTCTGTGACCCACTGGTTGATTTTTTTTTTTTTTTTTTTTTTGAGGATGAAGTTGCTCAGCTCCAGAGTGACTTTGACACAGCTGCTGTAGCTGTTCCAATTGAAGTGTCTCGTGTTGTGGGATCAGTTTCGGTTGATTCAGCCAGATGATGTGGACAAGGTGCTTGTGGCCTTAAGTCCAACTGTGGGTCCTCTTCACTCATCTCTCTTGGCTTATTATACCTAGAAGAGGAGGAGTAGACTGGTTATGGGGGTGGTGTCTCTGACATCTTGAAAGAGGCAGTAGTATAGCTACCCCAAAAGAAACTGGTCCTAGACCTAATGGTTTGGACAGCTGACCAGTTGCAAATACTCCCTTCTTAGGGAAAGTTGTGTAGAGAGGGTTGTGGCAGAGTAGCTGTAAAGTGTCTTGGATGTCACAGATTATCTCAACCCATTCCAATCTTAGTTCAGGACTGCCTATAGGACCAAGCCATTCTTGGTCACCCTGGTGAATTACTTTACCGAGAGTGAGGCAAAGAGAGTCAAACCTTGCCCTTTCTTCTTGATCTTTCTGTAGCTTTTGATACAATTGAAAATGGTGTCCTATGGATGGGTCACCTGAGTTGAGAATTGGAGGCCTTGTATTATGATGGTTCCAACCCTTACTTTACATAACCAAGTCCAGAGAGCAGTATTGGAAGAATGCTTTTTGGCTCCCTGGCATTTATGCTGTGGGGTACATACCACAGGACACTATTTTATCCCCAGCAGTATTCAATATCCTTTTGAAGCCATTGGAAGTGGTCATTAGGAGTTTGGAGGCAAGGTGCCATTAGTATGATGATTACACTCAGCTCTATTTCTACGTAACATCTAAATCAGGAGAAGATGTACAGGCCCTACACTGGTGCTTGGAGTCACTAGTGAACTGGATGAGGGAAAATATACTGAGCTTGAATCCTGGAGAGACAGAGGCAGTGTACTTCCTATATCTGAGAAACTGGCCAATGGCCTGCCCTGGGCAGGTTTGTACTCCCTCTGAAGGAGCAGATTTAGAGTCTGGGAAAGCTTCTGATGTTTTATCCCTAGATGTCCAGTGGCTTCAGTGACTTGGAGCACCTTTTATCAGCTTTGGCTGGTGTGACCGTTAAGGTTGTTCCAAGATTGGGGTAGCTTGACTGCAGTAGTTCAGGCACGGGTAACTTCATGGCTGGATTACTGCAATTCACTGTATGTCGGGCTCACCTTGTGCTTGGGCTGGAAACTACAGTTAGTGCAGAGTGCTGCAGCACGATTGCAGGCAGGAAGAAGACCCTATCAGCATATTACAACCATGCTCAGAGACTTGCACTGGCTGTTCATTTGCTGGCAGGCCAAAATCAATGCAATACTATTAGTATGTAAAGCACTCTACAGCTTAGGACCCATTTATGGTACTTCTAAGATTGCCCTACCACATATTTGCCCATTTGACTGCTTCAATATATGGAACAGGCACTTTTATGAATGTTGCATAATGTTTGTTCCACAGTTGCAAGGAATCAATCCTTCAGCATGGCAGCATCTACCTGTAGCTTGATCACCTGAACGAGCTACATTTTAAAATTAAAGAAAGTTTTGTGTTTCAAGAGGTCCGGCAGAGAGTCTACCTTTGTTTCCTCTCTGCTGCAACATATGTTGTTATGCACTCAGCTCTCGAGATAACTGGCCTGTATATTGTTCTCCAGTATATAGATAAAGGAAACACAATGATCTGCCTCCAGAGCCTACTTCTTTTCACAGTATGATGATAGTAGGCCATTTGTCACAGTAAATAGAAAATGATGTTCCTTCAAGCTCATTAATTGTTATTTCTGTGCCAGTGTCCATAATGTTAATGAAAAGCTGTGAAAGAAAATAGGCAAAATGTATATATTTTAACTAATTATTTCAGTTTTTCTTGTCCACTTATTTTAAGTGAAGGCAGAATGTGAGGTTTAATAAGAGCAAATACAACATTAAAAAAGCAGTATTAAAAGTTTCAAGTCCCAAAGTATCTTCAGAATGCTGATTTTTTTAAAAAAAGACAAGTTTTACTTCCCAGTGACAAAGAATCTCTTGTTCTGTGACTTTAACTAAAGGGTAATTGTAGCGTAGCTCAGCCAACAGAAACAAGTACCTGATGCTGGAATGAGAACATTGGACAATAAAACTTGCCAAAACCACTCCAACACAATAATTTGGCTTTATTCTTTAAAGAAAAAAAGTAATGAGGAAGTTATCAAATGAAATGTTTAATAGAAAACGCAATTATGCCCACACTGCTTTAATCAGTGCTGTGATTCTAGTAACTGTTAAGAGATAGGAGTTTATATGTAACAATGATCAAGCTGAAGTCCAACAATTAGCTATTTCTGGCATATGACATAATAATTATCTAATGTTGAGCTGCACTGGACACCGTTTGACAGCTTCAGCGATTCTATTCCTAGTAACTTTTTTTGGTAGGTCTTTAGAGCAGAAGTAATCAGTGTAGTGCCTGCCAGATGTTGGATTATTACAGCTTCCAGCATCTTTGACCCTTGGTTCTGCTGCCTGAGGCTGAGGAAAGCAAGCACTGGGGCAAGTTCTCTTTCTCTGGCCAGTGGTTTGGGCCACACTTTCTCTCCCCTTTACTGCAATGTTATTTGTGGGGATCAGGGATGTAGGCTCCCAGTAGCCGTAGGGCACCTGACTGGTGGCAAAGGCCAGGGGGCGCCTCTCTTCAGTTTTGCAGTCCCAGGTGTAACTGGCAGTAACATTAGCATGTTGGGGGGGGGGGTGTTGCAGGGAGGGGAGAAAGAAGCTCCTTGCCAATGTTCCATGATGGATGCAGCCAATTTAGTCTCTCCTTGCCATGATAGAGTTATTTATTTATGTATTTATTTACTTTACATTATTTATAAACTCCTTCACACCTAGGTGCTGTCAAAACAGTAAACACAGGAGGCAACTCCTAGGGGCTGAGTTCCCTTTGGCCCCCTCAATAAAATATTTGAGAGGGCCCAGCCCCCCCCCCAAGTTAACAGGCATTGCTAGCCACATGGTGTGTGTGTACGACATCATGTGATCAGTTATGTAGGCGGGGATTCACCTGCCCCCCTCCCCCATATTTTATTCAAGTTGGCACCCCTGGAAGTTAAGATGCACTTTGATAAAATACAAAATTGTAAAACTATTTCTAAAAGCAATAAAACACTTTCTACAATTAGGGTTAGTATTCCACAACTTGACTGGGCACAATTAGGGGGAAGCCTTCTTAAACAGGAACATCTCCAATAGCCACCTAAATATCATGACATTAGCTGACTAATTTCAGCTGATAATTGATTCCAGAGGCAACACTAAAAGCTCAGTTTCTAGTACAAACATCCATGCAGTATTTTAAGCAGTACCCCATCCCAGGATAACAACTGTCAGGCAGGGATATATGAAGCAAGATGGTCCCTCAAGTAATCTATTTAGGGTTTTAAGCAGTGCTGTTTTTCTAGAAAAAGAGGTGCTGGAACTCAGAGTCAACACCTCCCTTATTCTCTTAGAATGACAATGGCACCCACGTGAGAGGTGCCATAATGAGTTCTGGCTGGAAAAAAAGAGCCCTGGTTTCAAGTGGTAAAGCAAAATTATGAACTAGGCCCAGCAGCATATCGGCAGCGAGTCCTGCATTCTCAGCAGAGGTATTGTATGGTGCATAGCTGTCAACGTTTCCCTTTTCTTGCAATGAATCCTATTCGGAATAAGGGAATTTCCCTTAAAAAAGGGAAACGTTGACAGCTATGATATGGTGTCGTCAGGATGCTCCCATCAGTCGCCTAGCTACTGCATCCTGCGCCAGCTGGGTTAAGTTCAAGGGAAGTCCCACATAGAGCATGTGGCAGTAATCCAGTCTTGAGGTTGCTGATGCCAAGACCACAGTGGCTAACGTGTCTCAGTCCAGGAACATCTGTAGCTGCCTCACCAACCTAACCTGATAAAAAGCACTCTTTGCCACCCAGGCCATGTGTGACTTCAAGTGAGTCAGTAGGTACCCATTTCTTCAGAGGGAGTGCAATCCCATCCAGAACAAGTAACTGACCTCTCTCAAAGGCCCGAGTTTTTCCAAGGTTTAAACACAGTTCATTGGCCCTGGGAAGAAAATGGTACAGCCTCCTAGTGGTCCTTTGTCAGCTGGCCAATGACAGAGGCCACACAAAGGCAAACATGTTGTTGGACATGCAGTCCTTGATGAGAAGTCCTAATATTTTTCTTAGAGAGATGTTATCTGATTTGAACTGTTTTTGCTAAAATGTTTCCAGAAGAAGAATTGGAATGTTAGGAATGTCTATCCAGGTGAGTCCAAACAATGAAGCAGTGTAAAATCCTAACTAAGCCTGCGAGCACAGTGAAATAGACTAGCACAGACACCAAAATAACTAAAATTTAAAGGATAGCAAACAGGCAAAGGGAGACAAAGGCAAAGGCTTAATTATGATAGCGGTGCTGTATCCCAGATGAGTTCATGCAGGTGTCGGTTTTAAATTTAGGAAATGAGACATGCATATGACTTCAAGGGGCTCAACTCTAGCAACACATACTCATACCACACTCTTGGAAAGCAGACCTACAGTGATTGAAATCAACACTGGGAAGGAATTTCTACTCCAGATGGCTGGCTGTCCTGTTTTTTTAACGCAACCATGAATTTTATAAAATGCAGTTGTGAGTCACTTTGAGGGCTCCATTTGAATATAAACCTAGTGAACCTGCCAAATTTTGAACCAGAAACAAGAAAGCACTTGGCCACAATTCTGTTCATAAGGTTAAAAAAAGCTTTCCTCGTTATAGGTATGAGTTGGATATATTTAAATCTGTAATGTTAGATTTCTTTTTGGGATTCTGTATGAAACACAACACTATATCTGGTAGGCAAATGCAAATCTGTTGTCATAATACATAGTCACCAACTTGGATGGCTTTAAGAATTAGCAAAATTCAAGGAGAATTGGGCTACCAATTACTATTAGCCCTATGGCTGTGTTCTAGCTTCACTGCTGTCTTGGTAACATTTCCAGAGATTATCATGTGCATTAACCTGTATGATGAAACATTAACTTGTATCGTTATGGCTGCAAAAGCTAATAGATGCTTTATAGAATGGTGCTTCAGTTGCTTAGGTGCATCCATAAATGTAAGCAACTTTCCCCCCTTACAAGTAGAAATGTGGATTTTTAAAACAATACTAGCGTTAGTTCATCTAACTGAAACAGAAACTTAAATTTCTGATTCTGAGAAAACTATCTTTGTTTTAGAATCTGAGTTAGGCAAATAATTAACACAGAAGTTAATGTTCAATTTTTGTTCAAAGTAACCAAGGAAACAAAAGCGTACAGGTTCAGTTGAAGCTCTATTACAGTTCACTTTTAAATCAGTCAGTCATAAGTGTGAACAAATTACTAGTGGTGAGTGAACGTAAAAATGGGATAGTTTGGGCACTGGGTTTTTGAATCCTGCTCCACAGGGATTCCTCTTCCTCCAACTTCCTGGGAGAGGCTGTAGGCAGAACTTTTGGGAACTAGTATGGTAGTGGACCTAATGGTCAGGGGTCCCTTTACCTTTACCTTTTTATGGTAGGGCCTTGGGCATTGCATGTGTATATCTCAGTATTCAGAAACACCGGAAACGATGGGAAATGGAGTTCTTTCCTGGCTCTGCTCTGTTTGCACATGTGCACATAAGTACCTTGGGGCTCTTGCAAGACTTGCCAGGGACTCACAGAAAACCTTGCTTGCCGTTTCCCACATCTCAGTAAGCCTTAAATTTGAAATGAGAAAAGTACCAATAGTCAGATTAATGCAAACTTGACTCCTTTCTCCTCCCATGGGCTCGCACTAAGATTTGGTATCTGCTGGTAAATTTGTACTCAATTATTTACTGAGCATTGGAGACAGGTGGATTTTAAGAGTTCTAATTATTTGAGTTGGGGCAGTAAAATGAGGGCTTAAAATGAAATATTTGATTTGAGCTTTCTGTGGCCTATAACCTAATTCTGTTCCAAATGCATTATGTTTGGTATTGTCCCAGAAATATTCTCTCTTTTATTCTAAAATTCTTTAATTTCTTGCAATGCCAGGGTCATTAAGCCTTATTTAATGTAATTCTCTTAGAATGGATAATATGATATACAGTTGGGTATGGTATAACTAACTACACATGTTTTATTATGTATATATGTCAGTGTAATTTTTTTGAGCCAAAATATGGCCTGTCTTGTTTTAAAATACCTTTTTGGCATGTTTCAGTTATTTAACTAAAGCCAGTAGAAGCCTGCCTCTTGACTTTTGGCATCATAACGGTTCAGTTTTGTCTGGGCTGTGTTGGTAAAATGGTAAGAAAACTCTCTTTCCTATACTAAGCCAACTCATAAAAATATTTCTAGCTTTAGTGTTAGGGGTTTGTTTTTCGTTTTCTTTTTCTTTAGAAAAGATATAACTAATTTAGTAATGCCTTGGTTCTAATTTATTTTTTAAAAATAGACTGGCAGCTACATGAGAAATATTTCATGAATGAATGCATGTCTGTAAATGTTACTTCTATAAGAAGTTATTGGAACAAATTATGAACCAAACAGATTCTGAACCCTGTTTTTAAAGAAATTATATAAGACCAGATCATTTGTTTTAAACCTTATGTATCAAAAAATGTTAGTAAGAAAAAAACAAGACAAGTGGACTTCCTACAGGGGGTGACTTACTGAGCCGCTATATTGGTGTCATTCCCTCCCCCCCCTTGTTATTGTTCTACTCTAGTGTGTGGTCATTTGCTAAAACTTGTTCTATTGGTGGGATAATGGAGTTGGGCGAAAACCACTTGTGGCAGCTTCATGCAGAGATTTCTAGAGTTCTTTTGTTCTATGTTGTTGTTGTTTAGTCATTTAGTTGTGTCCGACTCTTCGTGACCCCATGGACCAGAGCACGTCAGGCACTCCTGTCCTCCACCGCCTCCCACAGCTTGGTCAAACTCATGCTGGTAGCCTCGAGAACACTATCCAACCATCTTGTCCTCTGTCGTCCCCTTCTCCTTGTGCCCTCAATCTTTCCCAACATCAGGGTCTTTTCCAGGGAGTCTTCTCTTCTCATGAGGTGGCCAAAGTATTGGAGCCTCAGCTTCAAGATCTGTCCTTCCAGTGAGTACTCAGGGCTGATTTCCTTAAGAATGGATCGGTTTGATCTTCTTGCAGTCCATGGGACTCTCAAGAGTCTCCTCCAGCACCATTGTTCTGTGTAGTCTACTGTAACATCAAGTCTTGCATGCATACAAAGGGGAGCCCAAGGCTTTATAGAGGAGGTGCCATGTTTGCAAGCAGAAGGTAGCTACTTCAGGTCGAAGGACTCCTGAAGGTCATTGTAGACCAGATGTGGGAAACCCTTGGCCCACCAGATGTTGCTGAACTACAATTCCCCCCATCCCTATCCCCTGGCCATGCTTGCTGGGGCTGATGGGAGTTGTAGTTCAGCCACATCTGGAGGGCCAAAGGTTCTCCACGTCTGTTGTGGACAGTGATCAGGCAGATGGGTGTATGGCGAGACGTTCTATGAGGCAGTTCCTTTACGTTCCTATGCCTGTTTTGTTAATATATCTTTGGATGCTACATCATCAGAACACATGGTTTTTGAGAAGCCACAGTTGTGTCTCCATGATGATATGGTGAAAACCTATTGGGAACTGTTTTGCCTGCCCTGCTAGTTTTTTGTGTGTATGGAGGTGTGTGGTATTGTATGTTGTTGATTTCTACAAATACCGTCATACTCTGTGAAGCGAAAACCCAGCAGGAACTGTGCCATGTATGTGACTTGGCTGTTCACACAGTTTAGCTACCAGTGTATGGTTTCCCTCCCAACATTTTTCTGTTTTTGTTTCTCGGTAGGTGTTACCAAATCGGTGTTTTGGAATAATGTTCTTGCTCTGGCTTGACCCACATACCCTCCCTAATCAGTTTAAATGTACTACAGTTTACCTTTTCGCTTAAAGCAAAATAAACTTTGGGCCTACTCTTGCATCTAATGTTACTACACACAGAAAGAAACACACACATGCCTTTTTAAAAAAAAAAAATACCGTGAAGATAAACAGTTGTAGTTACTGAGGATCTTGTTTCAGTGCAAGACCTGGCATAATAGATGGCAGTTCATCTTCTAGCTTTCAGTTCTCCCTCTCTAGCTTTATGGATGTGGAGACAGCAATGCTTTGTTGCTGCCATACTAAACGCTCTCGAGAACTGACAGAACAAAGAGCAACAGATTGCATTTCAAGGGCGCCCTTCCAAAACTCTATCAAACAGTTGAAAATAGTGAATGGCATGCTGCACTTTAAAAAAAAAAATGTGACAAGAAATCAATCAGGAATAGAGTTATTTGAAATAATGGTACAGTGGTACCTCGGGTTACATACACTTCAGGTTACATACACTTCAGGTTACATACGCTTCAGGTTACAGGCTCTGCTAAGCCAGAAATAGTGCTTCAGGTTAAGAACTTTGCTTCAGGATGAGAACAGAAATCGGGCTCTGGCGGCACGGCGGCAGCAGGAGGCCCCATTAGCTAAAGTGGTGCTTCAGGTTAAGAACAGTTTCAGGTTAAGAACGGACCTCCGGAAGGAATTAAGAACTTAACCCGTGGTACCACTGTAGTCCACAGTTGCCAGCAGCCAATTACTGTGGATTATTAATCTGAGAGGGATTGTTCCATATCTCACTAGAAATCCATTTCGGGCAGATGCCACACAAACAAAGATTTAATTTCTGCTCCTGTTGTAGACTTGTATTAACCACCTAAAAACAATGAACTGAGTGCTTGGCTATAGTAGCGCTCAGCTAGGTGCAGGGGTGCCAATTTGAATAAAATATGTGGGGGGACAGGTAAGCCCCACCCCACATAATTGATCACATGACATGGCACACACACACTCCCCCATTTGAATAGCAATGCCCATCAACTTTGGAGATGGCCCCCTCAAATATTTTACTGGGGGGACGAAGGCACCTCCGCCCCTAGTATGGTGGCTCCTATGGTGAAGATGCCTCAAGTGGGGCACCCTTGCTCTCACAGATTCCCAGCACAGAGAGTTGCTGGCATTTACCGAGAAGGGGAGGGAAAGGGGCGAGGTGCAGGGCATGTGCACATTGGCTCCATCATCATGTGCTGTGCCACATGTCTAGTGTTTCACCTCTCACCCCTCTGTCTCAGTAAGTGCCAGTGACCCACTGTGTTGGGAAGCCAGTAGTGTTTCATCGGCCGCTACTGCAAGTTGTCTGCATGTGCTAGAATTAATAGGAATGACATCGTCGGTGTCAGGAGCAGATGTCAGGGGCAGGTCAGCAATCACTCACCCAGCATCAGTGAAATTAACTCTGTATTCAAAGGAACAAGACAGCTCAGGAGGCCAGGCCTACTGATCACAACAGCTCTTCCCAGCAGATCTTGCCCCAATGAGGCAGTTATGAGGACTGCCTTCCTACAGTTTCCTATGACTCCTCCTCTCCCAGGTCCTTCTCAAGCAATCTGAGACTTTGCCGCCTTGCCTGTCTTTGCTCTGCCCTCTTCATACTTCTTCTGGTTCTGGGAGACCGGGGGGGAGGGGAGCTGGTTGCAGCAGGAAAGGGAGACCCCTTGGCTTCTTCATCTCTGCCTCCACCCTCCGCTTCTGCCAGATTCTGGATTGCTCTCTGCTTCAGCATGTTACCACTCACTAAACTCTCTTACCTCTTCAGCTTCTGATGCCTTCTCCTCCCAATCTGCTCCCTCTGACCACTCATTGTCCCACCACCACTCCCCGGGCTCTGAGCCACCTTCCCTTGGGGGTTCCCCAGCTGGTGCCTCCCACCACTCCTTTGCATTCAGCCAGTCCATGACGCTAATACTGGATCAGTTAGTAGTTGTGGTAGCCAATAGGGCCAGCAGCAGGGTTTTCTGGGCCTTGCAAAATGTGCACTTCTCCCTGACCTTGATTCTTTAGCTCAAAAAGGCCTGCTGTGACTTACTGAAGAGCAGAATCCTGAACTCCTAGGGAGTGATGTATCAGCCCACTTTGATTTTCCACAAAGTACCCAGAACCTCATGTTTTATCCTTTCAAATCACATTTTTAACTTTAGACATTGTGCTCTGCTCCCACACATGTTTGCAAATAGCTGAATGGCCTTGTGTATATATATATCTTTTACAGCAGACAACAGATGTGCCATCTCAAATGCAGTGACGTGTACCAACTGTCTTGCTGTGGGCCCAGAGTGTGCATGGTGTACTCAAGAGGTAAGCTCTCTTCTCCGTATTAGTCATCCTGGTACTTCTTTGTCTGCTTTAGCTGCTTCAATGCAAATGAAATAAGTCTTCAGCTTCTGTGCACATGAAAGGAGTCCCTAGTCAAAAGGGAAAATTCAACAATTGTTGGGGAAGTACAGTAACTGTTAAAAAACTGAACCTTCGTATTTTGATGAGTAACAGGCCCATCGCATGAAAGCAAGAGGGGACCAAAATAAGAAGGGGGGGGCAGTTTATTCCTGTGTACACATTACTGTTTTTTACTTATGTTCATTAAGGCTATATTAATGATGATAATTACAATAATGATGATGATTATTAACCTGCACAAAGCAGTGGTAGGCCAGGTCAGAAGGGAGCTATTTCTGGGGTTGCCAGAGCACACCTTTGTCCTACTGCCTTTCCCTCTTCTTTACCTCTTTGTTTTCATCCTTTGCTTGCTGCTAAGGGGAAACAGACACATTAAGAATGTGGGGTTCTTATTGGTTTAGCCCCCCCCACACACACTTCTAGCTGCTTGTTTGACCTCTGAGGGGGGGGAGCACGAAAAGAGGGCCTTTAAGAAGCAAAACAAAGACTTTCCAGTTGATTTAATTATTTGTTTGTAAGAAAAATAATAGGGAGGCAGAGAAAATTTTGGGGGCCATATATGATTTGCCATACACATGTTGAGATTGGTTTTGAAATACATTCAGCTTTAAAAGAAAAGGGTTGATTGCAGAGTAGAGTGACACTCTTGCATTGTTTTCTACGGCCTTCAACATGCACTTTCTAAGAGCTCCAGCATTCCTCCTCATAGAGACCATATGGATCAGCACAGCCAGTGTGGTGCCTTCCAAATCTTGTGAACTACTGCTCCCGTCAGCCATTGGCTGGGTTGTCTGAGACTGATGAGAGCTGTAGTCTGCAACATTTGGATAGCACAGCATTTGGACAGCGTCCCATTGACAACCTCTGATGTGGATGCATATTCAGCAGGTCACCTGAGTTGATAATTGCTTCTTAAAACCTGTTTAATATTAGTTGGACATTACAAAATGCTTTAAAGAATGATGATTTGTGCCTGAGCAGACCGTATTTTAGTCAGAGTGTGTGGGTCTTGGGCATACACTTCTTAGGCCCTTAGAAACCTGTAGCTGTTCCATATACAGTGGTACCTCAGGTTACATACGCTTCAGGTTACATACGCTTCAGGTTACAGACTCTGCTAACCCAGAAATAGTACCTCAGGTTAAGAACTTTGCTTCAGGATGAGAACAGAAATCGCACGGCAGCAGCGGGAGGCCCCATTAGCTAAAGTGGTGCTTCAGGTTAAGAACAGTTTCAGGTTAAGAATGGACCTCCGGAACGAATTAAGTACGTAACCAGAGGTACCACTGTATTGGTAGAGAGTGGGTGGCAACAACATCCCTACTGACATTGGAATAACAATTTTGTGGCCACAGTTATCAAACATCTTCCACTGCTCCTTGATTATCATTATTATTTTATTCAATCTATATCCCATCTTTCCAAAGGAGCCCAGGACAGCAAATACATCAATAATAACATATTTTTTTAAAAAAAATAATCTGAGAACTGTGAATTTGCTTGCTGTTGAAGCAATTCAGCCTGTGTACAGGTCCAGTGGATAATGCTTTTCTATGGTTCTCAGTTAGGTGGAGATACCTTGTGTCTATTTCTAGACTCTGGGGAGAAATTCAACTGAAATCATGGCAGTTGGGAATGGGGACAGTTCATTCATTCCCGCTGTCACCATGTCCATTACAAGATCTGCACAAGTTTGGGGGTTTTGTGCTCCTGCATTCCATAAATACACACTTTCCCATAAACCTTAACAATTTAAATTTCTAAGAAACATGTTTTCTCTATGTGTAAGGAAGACAAACTTTAGTAAGAGGGCAAACAAAGAAGGTGTGAGCATAGCACATTCTGTCGTATATTAACAAAAGGCATAGTCCTCTTTTATATTTACCTAGGGAAAACTTCATTATGGGGGATTGCTAGGCGTTCCAGATATTGACATGTTTTTCCACGACTCTCTGAATATTATTATCATTATTTACAAACAGCATAAATCTCTGCTACATACACATAAATGTGTCACTTTAAAATTTGTTCTCAGCTAGTCTTAATTGGATTAATTTTTCCAGTATGGCAGTAAGGCAGATTTGATTACACCAAGCCAATCTTTAGTCACTCCCACAAAATGTTTCCAGTTTTTAGTAGTAACCATTCAGGGTACTACTAAGAGAAATGGAACCAATTATTTATCTGTTCCATTTGCATGTGGTTCATCCCAGTCTTCTTTTGGTCTGTGTAGGGTTAACATTGATTCCCTGTGTAGGGAACATACTCTTTAAGACTTTCTCTTGTCTTGTCCTGCCTCTCCATCCATTCCCTCCCTTTTGAATTTCCCCCTTTATGTCTTGCTCCCTTAATGTATTCCAGCAAATAAATCCGAAATGGTTTTTGGCAATAAAAGCAATTCAATTATGTAGCTTTATAGCAAAATGCATTTTCAGATGTCAGAAGTGTTTTCTGTTCAATAAAAAACACTTGTATTGGGCATGCAGTTCTTACTAGATTGTCTTAGGCCACAGGCTAAATGAAAGGCCAATTGTAATTGATGTCAGAGGGTCTGGTACATGCAAACATTTCTGAGATGGAAAAACCGCCATGAAGAATAGAGAGAGAGAAAGAAGTCATAATGAGCTCACTTTTCCTTTTTTGTTATATGAAAACTGCCAAAGCACCCTCCAGAAACCTTTATAGCAATTAGTCCTAACTTCTGTTTTAAATATTTTGTTATAAAAACAAGTGTCCCTTTTTTTGGCACAACTAGGCATAATGCAAAATGTATCCGTAGTTCGTTTTGTTGTTTGTTGGCACTCTTCCCTCGCTGCCGCGGTCCCAGTGGAAATGTCCCTTCTCTGCAACAGCTATTAACCCTGGAAGGACAGTCCACATGAGTGCTTATAGGTGCTTTGCTTTAGGTGCTAATAGCCTGGTCCTATAGCTAATAGGGTTTGGGGGAGCAGTGATGTCCACCAGGTCTGTATCTGGCCAGTAAAATGGAGATTCCCACAGCTGGGAGTAGCCAGTGGGGTAGGGTAGTGGTGCTACTCTGACCTCCTGAAATGGGCATCACTACACCTTAAAAGGAGGAGGAGGAGGAGGTTCAGAGTGATGCAAATCTACTGGCAGGAGCACCAGATTGGTTCTTCTGGTGCACAGTTGCTGTGCCAACCGCCTCACCCCTCCTCCTCTCCCTCTCCTTTCTGCTGAGCTGCTGCAATGCCCGTGCCAGGAAGTATTGCCTACCACTCCTACACACAGCAGCCCACATGAGTCACTTGGCATCATGTCTAGTTTGGACCTGCTATAGCTTCTTTGGGCATACTGGCATGCCTCATTGTTCTTCATTAACTTTTTGGTTACCTGGCTATGCTTGATGATATTTCAGAATATAAACATTTCTTTGTCTCTCCTCTCTAATTTTTTCCTCTCTCTCTCTCTATTTGCCTCTTCTCAAACAGGATTTCATGGCTGGAACAAAACAGAAGGAACGATGTGACATAGTTCTGCACTTAATGAAAAGAGGCTGCAAAGCAGATTTCATAGAAAGTCCCAGTGCTGGTGTAACAATGCCTGCCGGTAATGCTAATGTACAAGTGGCACCAGGAGAAGTTTCAATCCAACTACGTCCAGGTTTGTTTTTTAAAAAGAAAGCATTGTTTTTTTAAAAAATTGAATTGGACACAGTTAAGCAGGCAAGAGAGATAGGGCATTCACACAGAGCCTGGCGTTTGCTTTTTAAATGAGAAAAGATACCTAATTTTGGAGGACTATTAGAGACCCAGTTTTTAAAAGGACTGAAAGCAGTCAGTTCATACTGATTTAAAAAATAACTATTGGATATGCTAATCTTGTGAGCTTTCTATATTTTGTCTAAATTGGCTATGCAGCAGTTTTGGCTCCCGCGATTTTTATGGCCTTGGCATCTGTTTAAATAGCTAATGAGATGGCTTGTCACCATTATCCATTGTCTAATTTCCATTGTCTAACTCCCATTAAAATGTTCATCAAAATTGGATAATTATGAGTGAATAGGTCTGTATTCTGTTACCTCTCATCCC
The DNA here is from genome assembly GCF_964106645.2 of Podarcis pityusensis. NCBI lineage: Eukaryota > Metazoa > Chordata > Lepidosauria > Squamata > Lacertidae > Podarcis > Podarcis pityusensis. The sequence goes on from NC_138037.1 coordinate 34,273,888, forward strand.
AGCCAAATCCTGTAAATGATACTTTGTATGCTTAGATTGCCTGGTCTCGTTATCACAAATTAAACACAAGCATACCTACTACAGGTGTGGGGGTTTTTTCTGTTTTGGATGAGCTCTTATTCTCCTCACCCTCACTTTTCTCCTGACACACACACACCCCTGGGCTGTGATGCCATTGTGGATTCCACCACCCTTGTTTGTTCATGTCTTCTTGAAATCCAACTTGTTTAGTCAGGTTTTACCTTGAAACCTTGCTCTACAAGATGGTGCAGAGTAGGTTTGCATCTGTGCTTTATTAAAAATTACAAACTGTTTTCGAGTCACTCTGTCCACCTTTGATCTGTGATTAGGTTTTGATCTTCTCTATACAAAATGAAGCTCTGTCTTCCCCATTCGCTCCTATGGGGAATCTTAAAACAGCACCCTACCAGATCTGTGCAGGCTGCAGTCCATTTGGAGCCTATTCACATGAGAATATTTAGAACAGGGTGAAGACACAGAGACACTACCAGTATAACGTTAAGTGACTACATGAAGAATTTTTAAAGTGCATTTTGCTACTCCTCCTTTAAAGAGGAAAGGTAGCTAAGGAACCCAATTCAACCACCACCAAGTTGCTTCCAGTAACACGATCTACGGCTGGTTGCTCCAGTCACATGAACCACATCCTCTATCCATTCAGATGGGGGAATATCTTCACCATTAGTAGCTCTGTGAATCCCTAACTATCCGATCTGTCATTACACTCTTCTGCCGCTTGTACAGCAAGCCCGCTCTGGGCTTAGAGATCTTGTACGGGCATGTGCCTGCATCACAGCAACTTAACTGGAAGTTAACACATCTGCCAGTCACCTGCAACGATGTGACTGAGCCAGCTGCTAATCCTCAGAATTAGAGCAGGATGTATTTACTGAGCATATCCTGGTCTTATTCATGTTAGAGTTGCACAGGTATAAGCCTGGTCCACCACAAACAGTTGTTGTGGTATGTTAATACTGAATAGAGTAGAAGTCATTGTTTATTCATAATGCTGGTGTTCCAGACTCTTGGGGATTTAAAGGGATGGTTTAAATGAAAGGAAACAAAAACTTTATTCACGACAAAAGTATTTTGTGCTGTGGGAGTTGCCTGAAAGTGTGGACTTTGTTTATAATAACATAACTTTGAGTGCGGTGTTAGCGCATTGAACTCCTATTCATTTGAGAACCAGTTAAGGAGAGGCTATGGCAATATTAGCTGCGTATGTGCAGGTGTTTCTTAGTTGGCTATTTGCAGATAGTGCAGACATAGCATAATTGTGTTGATTCAGACTTTGCTATTGTCTGACCTGAGAAGCTGCCCAAACCATTGTGAGAGCTGAGGAAGAACTTCAGGTTGTTATTTCTTCTGCCTCCAGTCTCCTATGCATATTTTGCTCTTCCCAGCCTCACCTCGGCTCATCACCCTGCACTGTATTTGTATGTTATCACCATGACATCGGATCTCCCTGGTGAAATGAGTGGCAGGCAAGATTTAGTTAAGAGTAGATCTGCTGGTGTAGGGGTTGAAAGTTTCCAGAGTGAGCTGTCATGATATGACTTCATAGATCAACTGATCTCTGATATCTTTTCTCTTCCGTGCTCTTGAAAGCTAGCAAAATGTATAATACAGTGCTATCCACTTCCTTGATTGAAAACAGGAATCTTAATGAGGTCAGCTTTATGAGCACAACTGGGAGAGCTTTTTAGTGTTTCTTTGATGCAGATGTCCAGTGTTGTGGAAGATAAGTCGAGTTTATGCTGAACTGGTTTATGCTGAACTGTGTACTAGCACTTGCTCAACTACAGAGCCTTGTCCCCATAGCTGTGCCATGGAACAACAGTCCCTTCTCTGCCCTGCCTCACTTGTTAGAAGCAAGCAGGTGGTCCAAACTATAGCAAAGCTATGAGGTTTTGCTGCCCCCCTTCAAAGTTCACAGTGTTGAGAAAGCCACAGCTTCTATTTGTAATAGATATTTCATGCGGCACAGTTGTCACAAGCATGGAGAAAAAAGTAGAGTAGTTGTGTCTTTGAGAGCAAAGTGTCACATTATGTTAGCAGCATGCCTAATGGCGTTGATACTGGCATTTATAGCAGGAGCTTTTTGTTCCAGAGGAAGACTGTGCTTCCCTCTTGTATTTTCATTGAAGGCCTCGCTAACAAAAACATAAGGAAACTGTGCCGCTGCTACTAGTTGCCCCAGATTTTTGCAGTCCAAATCTCCCATCAAATGTTAATCATTTGGAGGGAGGACCATGGTGCGTACTAGCAATGCAACATCATAGTACTTGCCCCACTCCAATGGCATGTGGCTAGCCTACCCGTGAGAGCTGTGTGTGGACATCTGCAAGAGGGAGCCTATGTACGTTGGCTTCTATGTGATCATGCATGGTTCCTGATTTTTGGAAGTCTATTCATATAGACTTCTCATTTTTGTAGATGTTCATATTCAACACCTGGGCATTGGAGGTGGGGCAGGGGCAGCAATGCAGCCCAACCACTCATATTTGTAAAGCCCCTTTCACATGAGTGATGTGTGAATGGGTCTTCACTTGATTCTGTATCCCTCCAGGTAGGCAAGCAAAACCACTCAAGCCAAGCTAGAGACATGTTGCTGGATTTCATCCACTGCCCTTCTGAAAGACAGCAGAGGCCAGTTGATGAAAGGTTTTCAAACACCATTTCACATTTGCATCCCTCCAAGGAATTCCCCTAAGGAACTTGGTGTATGAAGTTAACCCCCCTCACCCCACACAGTAACTATGTGCTGGAGGTTATGCCAAGAGATAGCCACTTAACCAAAGCCGCTTAATCCTTCAAGGATCTGCATATTCTATGTATCATTGCCATTTTCTTGTTAGCATTGGCAAATGTGGAGGGGAAACATGACCATCCCTTCCATGGAATAGTGTTATGATCAAAGACAATAACAATTCTGCTCATGGAAATGATTTACGCTAAATCAGGCCGAAAGAGAATAGCTGAGACGAAAAGAGCAAGTTACTGGGAAATTTGGTTTGCTTTTCGTTCTCTCCATTCAAGGGGGAGTATCCAGCAGTGACAACAAGCAAGGCTTCTGTCTTATTTTTTATTTATTTTTAATTACTCGAGAAGCTTAGTAATGCTGCTTATCTGCCAAGTTAAACAAGGTTTCAGCCTGAGACATTTGTTTGTTGTGTAATGATTTGTACAGGAAAGACACATAGATACTTCTGGATTGGGTATGGCACCCCTTCCAACTATACCTCCTACAACTAGGACAGCCCTCATTCTGGCATCCAGGGAGTCAGTCATCTTAGTGGCTGCCCTTGTTTGGGAAGTGGGTCTGAAGTCTTTGACTTTTCCAGAGTGCTGTGCATGCTAACAAAGTTCATAAAAATGCGCCCCCTGGGATGCAGGATAAGTGTTCCGTTGCGGAAGAGAATGTGGGGGACTTTCTGGGATTGGCAGTTTGCTTGTCTCATTATGTGGCTACCCAAGTAAAGAGCTGCCACCAGAACGCTGGCTCCTGTCCAGCAGCTGGAGTCCTGAAAGCTGTGAACTGGAGAGTTGGGAAATGCTGATGAGCCTAAACTGGAACGGAACCTAAGTTGTAGCTCCGCTTCCTGAGCAAGGATATCCCATTTACAGAGAAAACAAATGGGTCCATTCAGAAATTGCCAGCCCTGCACTAATGGCTACAATTTGTATGCAAATCAATCCATGTTTTTGAGTCATAGTTTTCTATTACTTTGCATAATTCAAGACTGATTTCGCACCCTGAGAGAAGAGAGGCGGGTACCAAGGTGAATAAAGACCTGAACTTTGTTAATGTTTGCCCTTTGAAGATTTATTAAATCGTTTACTTGAAAACTTTTAATTGCAAACTGAGGCCTGTCCCAGAACACCTGGCAACATGTCTTGTGTCTTGACAGATAACATTAGAAAAATATTGTGATTTCTTTGTTTAGTGAATCCAGTATAAACTAATGGTACCCCTATTTTATTAAGTACTGAAAACCTCTCCATCTCCTAAGTTGTTTCCGTCTCTGGCATTTCCATTGTTACACACACACCCCACACAATTTTTTTTAATTTAATGAACCTCTGGCAAGTCATGCTCTTTATGCTTTACCCTCTTCCCATTCCTGCCTAATTTCTTTCTAGAGGAACATACCCTAGCATTGTGGCTTTGTACTGTGGATCTAACCACATGTATCTTTTTTCTTTATTAAAGATGTATTACACACACATTTATTTATCCGATTTATATCATGCCCTTCCTCTCAAAGGATCCTAGTATGGCAAACACATCAATGAAAAAACGTTTTTTTAAAAAACAACAGTTTAAAACATTCTCTGAACCACTGATCTCAGAGGTGCCAGCAACTGCATTGTTCAGCCATCAGGTGTGCTCTGGTGACTCACTTAGACTGGTAAACAAAAAAATTATTTACAATACTTCCTTGGTTTTTGAACGTCCCCATTGAAGAACGTGTTGTCACCGTTTTGAACACCGTAAACCCAGAAGTAAATGCTTCCATTTTCACACATGCCTCAGAAGTCAAACGGCTTCTGCTAAGTTTTTCTCAGTTTTCTCTATTAAATTTGCAGTCCTCCCTTTGTGCCTTGGTTTTCAAACATTTCAGAACTCGAACGGTCTTCCGGAACGGATTACATTCGAAAACTGAGATACCACTGTATATGCGTTATATGTGTGATATGACATTGTGCCCCACCAGATGGCGAAGTGGAGTCCTGTTTTTCTCTTACCTGTTTTCCCTATTTAGATTTACATTTTAAACTGAAATGCTTCTTTGATGTGTCTAGATCCAGCCTCAGTGTATACACAGAGAGAGTGAACTTGAACTACATACAGGGCATGCTTTGAAATAAACTGCTTAGGGAGAGTACCCTTCTCTGGAGATTTTAGAAGGACCCCTGTACCTCCTGAGGTGATGTGTAGCATTCTGCCAAATAACAAGTGGAGCATAGCTTGAGGCTCTTAACTCATCTAGTGCTCTGGTGCAGTCCTCATCTTCAGAGCAGGAGCTTCAGAGTGGTGAATTCTGCTTCACAAGGCTTCTCGTGTGTACTATTTATTTATCACCAGAAGGAGGAGCACTTGACTCTTGCTGATGGGAAAAATCCAATTGCTAGCATGCAAGGGACCAAAAGGAAACTAACCTATTCTGCTCATCATTGGCAGTAGTTTGGAGAAATGAGGAGACAGAGGGGGAAAGAGAGTTTCCATTGAAATAGAACAGGGCAAAGAGATCTTTGCAGCAAATCGAGCTTGTTTTCTATGCGCCTTGGAGCTCTTAATTCCCCACTTGTAGTGCAAAGCAGAGACATCACCTTACCAACAAAGGTCCGTATAGTTAAAGCTATGGTTTTCCCAGTAGTGATGTATGGAAGTGAGAGCTGGACCATAAAGAAGACTGAGCGCCAAAGAATTGATGCTTTTGAATTATGATGCTGGAGGAGACTCTTGAGAGTCCCATGGACTGCAAGAAGATCAAACCTATCCATTCTAAAGGAAATCAGCCCTGAGTGCTCACTGGAAGGACAAATCCTGAAGCTGAGGCTCCAATACTTTGGCCACCTCATGAGAAGAGAAGACTCCCTGGAAAAGACCCTGATGTTGGGAAAGATTGAGGGCACAAGGAGACGACAGAGGACAAGATGGTTGGATAGTGTTCTCGAAGCTGCCAACATGAGTTTGACCAAACTGCGGGAGGCAGTGGAAGACAGGAGAGCCTGGCGTGCTCTGGTCCATGAGGTCACAAAGAGTCAGACACGACTAAACAACAACAGTGCGGGGCCAAAAACACCCAGCCTACTTATGTAGCCTCATCCACAGGCTGCAAACATGGGGAAAAAATTGGGCGCTTGGGTGTGAGGAGGAAAATCAGAATTCTGTGGACTGGGGCATCCTCAAAGAAGGTGGCAGATTTTCCCACCTTGGTCTCTATGCTTTCTTCCTCCGATCCCTGGTTGCATTCATCGTGACACACACAAACACAGCAAAACAATCAAGGTTATCAATAACACATGGTGGCATACTGAGAGGCAAAAGCAGGCCCCTGTTCACACAGAAGTTGAAAACTAAAACAGACCACGGGCAAGAGCAAGATAGGGAAGGAAGAGACTGGGGAGGAACAAACATAGACCAGTGCATTTATAAACACTTATAATCTGGTTAACCAAAATATGGAAGATTGTAAATATGATTAAAAATTTGATGAGAGCTAGAGAAGGAAGACAACAACCACATAATTGTAGAAAAATTGAGTTATTTGTAATGTATTGGGACAACAAAGTAAACCCATATACATTATTATGCATCATGCAATTTGACTCTCAGATACTTTTTTCTTTCTTTCTGAGTGCATGAGAAATTATTAATTACTATTGCCAATGGGAAATCCTATGTTTCTAATATTTAATAATATTGATGTGGTGTTTTGAAATATTGTTTATTGTTTAAATAAAACATTTCAAAATGTGTATATTAAGGGAAACTGTGTGTTAGTGAAAGTAATGTACAGAAATGTATTATATTGGAAGAAATTGCTTGCAAAAACCTATAGCAGAAATTGCATACAAAAATTTGTCTATCAGCAGATTGACACTAAAACGCACACACACACACACACACACACACACACACATGCATGCACCTGGGATAGTTAAGTAAATAAGCCAAAATAAATGGGATTTAGAAATAAGATATGCTTGCAGAATTTTTTAATGCAACATTAATACTCAGAAATACTTATTACAGTTTTGTTTTTTAACTATCAGGATCTGAAGCAAGTTTTATGTTGAAAGTCCAGCCACTGGAAAAGTACCCGGTCGACCTTTATTATTTGGTTGATGTGTCTGCATCTATGCACAAAAATATAGAAAAATTAAACTCTGTTGGATCTGATTTATCTCAAAAGATGGAAAATATTTCCCTTGATTTGAGACTTGGATATGGATCTTACGTAGATAAGACGGTGTCGCCTTATATTAGCATTCACCCAGGAAGAATTCATAATCAATGCAGGTAAGTAATTTGTAAATCTAACTGGAAGCTCACATGTGTCCTAAACTAAACCATCCTACAGTGTAACCCTGTAACCATGTGTAACCATGTTTACTCAGAAGTAAGTCCTCCTGAATTCAATGGGACTTTCTCCCAGGTAAATAGAATTAGGATTGCATCCTGAATTTAAATCTTTGAGAAGGGCAAGGTGTGAAACAAATGATCTAATATTTCTATTTCATTTTGGTTTATCTGCTGTAAACTGTTGCAGTGCCTGCATAATATTTTGTTACATAACTGTGTTGATGTAACTGGTGTGCTGCTTCCTAATGCTTATAAGGGAAGGCCTATAGGGCAAGGGCACAAGGACCTATAGGGCAAGGTGGGGAAATGCTATCTGTTTTTACTAAAGTTGCTCTGTGAAAACTGACCCATGAGCCACATTAAGTTTTCCAGAATAAATACCGTATTTTTTGCACCATAACACTCACTTTTTTCCTCCTAGAAAGTAAGGGAAAATGTCTGTGCGTGTTATGGAGGGAATGCCTACGGGTGGCATGTCTACGGATTTTCCTCCTCTAAAAACTACGTGCGTGTTATGGTCGGGTGCATGTTATAGAGCGAAAAATACGGTAGTATGCACTAAACAATAAAGATTCTACAAGCACATCTGTCAGAGCTGCTTCCAGATCCTAGCTCACAGAGGATCACGCTAGCCAGCGATCATTAAATAAAAGTCTTTATTGAGTTACAGTTTCCATTCTCAAGCTGCTGCGTGCAACTCTACGTCTCATGGTTAGATCGGCGAAGCTCCATCTGAGTCTCCGCCCCTTGTACACCAACTTAATATCCTAGCCTTGCTCCACCTTTTCCGCCTGACTGTTCTTCTCTGGGTCCCTCTGCCCCCCGGGGTCTCTTCCTTCCGGGATTCCTCTGACGCTGACGCTGACCCCCCTGACTCTTCTCCCTCCTTTCGGCGGGCTTTAGGACCTGGCTCCCTTTCCGGGCTGCCTACTGCGCCACCTTCCTGTGCATTTGAACTTGGCACGCGCGCCCAACCTTCCACCTTCCGTCTGACCGTTTCTTCGCTCCCCGATGGAGGTGTGGCCACTCCTGACTCGTGCCCTCCCCCCTGTTGTGAGCTGCCAGCGCTTGATCCCTGGCGCCCTTCCTCTTCCCTGCTCTCTGGCGGTGACGCTGGTCCTGATTTCCAACTGCTCCCCTCTGAGTCCCCTCTGGCTCTATCTTCCTGGGGTGTCCCCCTAGGCTCCCCCCTTGCCCTGGCCACTGGTGCTCCTTTCTGTGAATCTTCTGATTCACTGGAAAGACTCGGAGATCTCGGGTTGTCGTCATCACTCATCTTTTCTTCTGCCTCCTCTCCCTCGCTCTCTGTTTCCTCCCTTGCCCTTGCCTCTGCTCCTGAACCCCTGACATCCATCCCCCCCTCGAAGCCCCCTCTTCCCCCCTCCCCTCCTTCCGGTGCGGGATCTGGGTGCTGCCGTGTCAGGGGGACGAATGTCGGATACAGTTCGCTTCCCGTGGCGGGCCGCCATCCGAAGTCTTCCGGTTCTTCCTCCCTGCTCTCGTTGACGACGGTCACCTCCGCTTCCATCTCTGTGCCGCCGTGCTCGAAACCCGGGTCGTCCCCGAAAACGTCCATGTCCGTCTCTCCCTCGTTGCCTTCTGGAGACGTTGCTCGTCCTGGACCCTCCAGCCACCTTCTGCGGAACTGCTCCTCTGGTCGATCATCCCACCAATACGAGGGTTCTGAAGCAGATCCCGAGGGTGACCCCTCTGGGGAACGGGCGTCTCGTGTCGGTTCCTCGTCCGAGTCGAACCCCCGGAACGTGCTGGCTGAAAGCGTGGGCGTGAAAAGCCAGTCATCGAAAAAGTCTGCTGGCATTGGCCTATGTGGGAAGAGGGCATGAAACTCTTCTTTGAGCAGAGGTTCGTCTAAAGCGTAGCCCGGCACCCAGCTGTTGGCACTGGCCGGGGTGCCCTCCTTGGCGAGAAGGTATTCCACCCCCTCTTCCCCCCATCTGGAGTCCAAAATCTCCGTGACTTCGTTGATGCGCTCCTCCTGTGCCACTCCCCCTTGCCCGGTTCTCTCTCGGAGCGGACCCGGTGCCGTTCCTGGTTCCTGAAACCTGTGAGGTGCCTTGTAGGGAGTGAGCACCGATCTGTGGAACACCGGATGCATTCTGGAACCCTCCGGAAGAGCCAGCCTGAAAGCCACCGGGTTGACCTGTTCGTCGACTTGGTAGGGCCCCAGTTGTTTATGCCCTAGTTTCTTCTTCGCCAACGACCTGGCCGGCACTGCGTGGGCTGCTAACCAGACCCAGTCTCCCACATGGATCTCTTCGCCAACCCTTCTGTGTTTGTCCGCTTGTACCTTGTATGCGTGTTTAGCCAGCTCCAGGTGCCGCCGCAGCTGATCGTGGACCTCCTGCAACTCCGACGTGAACGCATCTGCTGTCTGCGGCTCCCCCTCCCCCATTCTTTCCAGTCCCAGGAAGGTTCTAGGGTGCCTCCCGTTGTTGGCGAAGAACGGCGTGACCCCCGTGGACACGTGCTTCGTGTTGTTGTAGGCGAACTCGGCGAGAGGCAGGTAATCCACCCACGTCGCAGGCTGTTGATTCGCATAACATCTCAGGTACTGCTGCATGATGGCATTGACCCGCTCCGCTTGCCCGTTGGTCTGCGGGTGTCTAGCCGACGCCAGGTTGATCTTGACGTTCAGGAAGCCCATCAGCCTCTGCCAGAAGTTTGAGATGAACTGTCGCCCTCGGTCGGACAGAATAGACCGCGGCAGACCGTGAACCTTGAACACGTGGTCTATGAACAGTTTGGCAGTTTGTTCCGCCGTGGCCACCTTCGCACACGGAATGAAATGTGCCATCTTGGAGAACAAATCCACCACCACCAGCACAGCCGTCTTGCCCCTCGAGCTGGGCAGATCCGTGACAAAGTCCAGGGCCACTCTCTCCCATGGCTCGAACGGAGTTTGCAGCGGTTCCAGCAGTCCGGCCGGCGGTCTGTGCACTGGTTTGGACCTCTGGCAGGTGTCACACCTCGCCACGTAGTCCGCGACTTCCCCTCTCATTCCGGGCCACCAGAAGTCTCTGGCTACTAATTCCACCGTCTTCTCCTTGCCAAAGTGCCCGGCAGTGGGCGCGTCGTGCAGCTGCTGCAGTACCTTGGCGCGAAGTTCGTCTCCCGGCACGTAGATGGCCCCTTTACGGATGAGCAAACCATCTCGCAGCTGGAACTCGTCGGTCGCTGCCGTGCCCCTGTGCACCTCTGACATCTTTGCTTGCGCGAAGGAGTCATCCTGCAACGCTCGTCGCACCGCATCCAGGTCAACTGTTGCCGCCGCGCACGCCCACACTGTCGGTGCGAAGATGTGCATGGCGGCCGCTGGCGTTGCCTCCTCCAGATACTGTGGCTTACGGGAGAGAGCATCCGCCATGATGTTGGTGTCCCCCGGGACATACTCTATTCGGAAGTCGAAATTCGCAAAGAACTCAGCCCAACGTATCTGCCTCTGGTTCAGGAACTGTGCCGTGCGCCAGTGCTCTAGATTCTTGTGGTCCGTGCAGACCTGCACCGTGTGCTTGGCGCCGATCAGGAAGTGCCTCCACGCTTTGAACGCTGCATGAATGGCCAGCAACTCCCTGTCCCAGATGGTGTAGTTCTGTTCGGACTTGCTGAGCTTCCTTGAGTAAAACGCTCCCGGCCTCCAAACCCCCTGCGGGTCTTTCTGCAGCAGGACTGCTCCCACGGCTCTGTCCGAAGCGTCTGTCTCCACCCTCATCGGCCTGCTGGGGTTGACATGAAGCAGCTGCTCTTCCGACGCGAAGAGACGCTTGAGTGCCTGAAAGGACTGCTCCGCCTGCTCTGTCCAGATGAACTTCTTTTTCTTGGAGCTGAGCGTGTCCGTGATGGCCGCTGTCTGCATCGCAAAGCCTTTGATAAACTTGCGATAGAAGTTCGCGAAGCCGACAAACCGTTGGACCTCCTTCCGGTTGCGTGGGCTTTTCCAATCCAACACTGCTCGGACCTTGGCGCTGTCCATGGCGAGCCCTTTATCAGACAACTTGTAGCCCAGGAAATCCACCTCGGTCACGTCGAATTGGCACTTCTCCAGCTTGGCGTAAAGCCTATGTTGCTGTAGCCTGCTCAGCACTTCCTTGACGTGTCTGTCATGCTCCTGCTGCGATTCCGAAAAGATCAGGATGTCATCCAAGAAACAGACGCACGTCTTGTAGAGGAGCCCCGCCAACACGTGATGCATGAAAGCTTGAAAAACGTGGGAGCCATTTTGCAATCCAAAAGGCATAACTCTATATTCGTAGGTGCCCAGGGGCGTGAACATGGCTGTCTTCCACTCATCTCCCTCCCGCATGCGAATGAGGTTGTATGCCCCTCGCAGGTCCAACTTGGTGAACACTCTGCCCTTCCGTACCTTTGCGAGGAGGTCGTCGATTCGGGGCATGGGGAAGTCCGATGGCTTGGTCACACTGTTCAAAATGCGAAAGTCCACTACAAGTCTTTTTTGGGGCGTGTCCCGCTTCTTAACAAAGAATACCGGACTGCCCCCCGCTGCCTTGGACTCTCGGATGAAACCGCGCTCCAAATTATGATCTATGAACTCTTTGAGTTCCTGCAGTTCGTCCTCAGACATGGAATACAGCTTCCCTTTGGGCAGCGCCGCCCCCGGCAGCAGGTCAATTTTGCAGTCATATGGTCTGTGGGGGGGTAGCCTGTCTGCCTCTTTCTCGCAGAAAACCTCCAAAAATTCTGCGTACTTGTGGGGAACCGCTTGCAGCGTGCCTAGCTGCAGCTGTGACTCCTCTTCCCCTCCTTCTTGCCTGGGCACGATGCAGTGTTCAGCGCAAAAGGAAGAGCCGAAGGTCAGCTGCCTCTGGTACCAAGCCAGCGTCGGGCTGTGCTTGTCCAGCCAACTCATGCCCAATACAATGGGCGTGTCCGATAGTTGAGTGACATTGAAGCTGATGATTTCCCTGTGATTCCCAAGTCGCATCACCATTGGTGGCGTCTGCTTCACCACTTGCCCCCCTAGCAGCTCCCTGCCATCCACCGTGACAACCTGCAGGGGCAGCGTGGCAGGCAGCAACTGTATAGCGTGCCGGTCGACAAAGTCCTGCCCTATAAAGTCCGCATTGCTTCCGGAGTCAATGGTGATTGGCACGTCCATGGTGATTCCATTGGGCAGCTGGAGCGACGCGGTGAGCTTCACTACCGGTTTGGGCGGGAGGGGGTCCATGGGCTGTAAAATCTCTGGGGACTGCTTCACTGACACGTCTGGTTGGGCCCCAGTGCCTCTTCCTCCAACCAGACTCCTTCGTTTCCCTGCTGTGGTTGTCCTTGCTGCGTTGCTGCAGTTACCATTGCTGAGGCTGCAGTGTGCTTGTGGAGCCTCTGGGGACACTCTTTCGCCATATGCTGTGGATCATCGCAGATGTAACACTTCCTGTTCCCTCTAGGAGGCTTCGCTTTCACTGCTGCCGGTGCTAGGGCTCTGGCTGCTGACTGAGCCCTTGCACCTCCAACCTCCATAGGTTCCGCTCCTCCTCCTGGCGGAGGCGTGGATTGCGCACGCGCTGCTTCTCTGGGAAGGAAGGAGGAGCCCCTGGCTGGTTCGCGCCCTCCACGCCCTTCGTCCCTGCTCCACGGACGTCCTTCCAGCCGCACCCCCACCGCCAGCGCCCTCTGAACGATCTCCTGCGTGGTCCGGGGTCTCTCCCCCCTCGCAATTTCATCTTTAACCGAGCCGTGCAATCCCTCCCAAAACAGGTCTCTTACAGGAGCCGAATCTCTGTCCCATTCCAGGGCACTGACCAAAGCGAAAAAGCAGGCATGGTACTGCCTTACGCTGGCCCTCCCTTGCTTCAGTCCAAGTATCTCCTGCCGAGCAAGATCCACGTCAATGCTTGATAAAAAGCACCCATCCATCGCTTTAATAAAGGCATCCGCATTTTGGAGCGCCGGATCCTTATCTCTCCACAAATTGCGCAGCCATGCTTTAGCATCTCCATGCAAATGGGACATGATGAATCCCACCTTCTCTTGCTCATCTCTAAAGTCTTTGTTCAGCAGTTGCAGTGCACACATTACATCTGCTCTAAAGTTGGGGTACTGTTGCAAATTCCCATCGAAGTGAGAGACCAGACCGCCTGTTCGTCTCCCCAACCCAATCCCCTCCGGTTTGGGTGTCAGTTGCCCTTGCTTCGTAAGCACTTCCAACGTGACCTGGAGATCCCTGTAGGCGGCAGCTGCGTCCTCCTCTCTCTTCCTGGATGCAAGAGCCTCGGCATTCAGTCGTGTCACTGCTTCTCTGAGTTCCACTATCTGCTGTTCGGCCGTCATGTTGTCTGCCGTTCGTGAGCTCGCTAGTAGGCACCCGCTTTCTCTCCTCTCCGCGAGGACGTAGATGCCCACAATCTAGGGATGGAGCTTACTGTCAGAGCTGCTTCCAGATCCTAGCTCACAGAGGATCACGCTAGCCAGCGATCATTAAATAAAAGTCTTTATTGAGTTACAGTTTCCATTCTCAAGCTGCTGCGTGCAACTCTACGTCTCATGGTTAGATCGGCGTAGCTCCATCTGAGTCTCCGCCCCTTGTACACCAACTTAATATCCTAGCCTTGCTCCACCTTTTCCGCCTGACTGTTCTTCTCTGGGTCCCTCTGCCCCCCGGGGTCTCTTCCTTCCGGGATTCCTCTGACGCTGACGCTGACCCCCCTGACTCTTCTCCCTCCTTTCGGCGGGCTTTAGGACCTGGCTCCCTTTCCGGGCTGCCTACTGCGCCACCTTCCTGTGCATTTGAACTTGGCACGCGCGCCCAACCTTCCACCTTCCGTCTGACCGTTTCTTCGCTCCCCGATGGAGGTGTGGCCACTCCTGACTCGTGCCCTCCCCCCTGTTGTGAGCTGCCAGCGCTTGATCCCTGGCGCCCTTCCTCTTCCCTGCTCTCTGGCGGTGACGCTGGTCCTGATTTCCAACTGCTCCCCTCTGAGTCCCCTCTGGCTCTATCTTCCTGGGGTGTCCCCCTAGGCTCCCCCCTTGCCCTGGCCACTGGTGCTCCTTTCTGTGAATCTTCTGATTCACTGGAAAGACTCGGAGATCTCGGGTTGTCGTCATCACTCATCTTTTCTTCTGCCTCCTCTCCCTCGCTCTCTGTTTCCTCCCTTGCCCTTGCCTCTGCTCCTGAACCCCTGACAACATCTTATATACATGACTTGAGTTTGCTTTCCTGTGTTGTTATAACTGGGAGCAGAGGGCACAGGAGCTTAATTTGTGTCATTTTCTATAAACTTATCCTAAAATGTATAGCAACTTTTTGTTGCTGATGACTTGACTGGGGTTTGCTTGTGGGGCAGGGAGAAAGGAGATGAAGTAAGTTGCACCTGCCGAGGGAGGTTGCAGATGTTTTCCCTCTTCCCTGCTTCTCATAGCATTCTTCATATTTGGCACAGTTCCCTATGGGTTGGATCCAATGTTAGCCATCCTTCGAGAAAACTCATTGAAATTAATGGACATGACTATCTTAAGCTCCTTTAATTTAAGTGGATCTGTTCTGAGTTTAACTGAGTTGGAAATAACCAGACAGAGAGCCTTCTTGGTGGTAGTGCCCTCCCTGTGGAACGCCCTCCCATCAGATGTCAAGGAAATAAAGAACTACACAACTTTTAGGTGACATCTGAAGGCAGTCCTGTATCGGGAAGTTGTTAATGTTTGACACTCTCTCTCTCTCTCTCTCTCTCTCTATATATATATATATGTATATATACACACAAGCCACCCAGAGTGGCTGGGGAAACCCAGCAGGATGGGTGGGGAATAATAATAATAATAATAATAATGGCAAAAAGTTTTGGCAGATTAAGAAGGAAAAGCTTCAGGTTGGTTAGATCTGTCATTTCTCTGTCTTGTTTATTTTTCTTTGTGGTGGTGAAAGGGGAAAGGCTTTTTATTCCGGTCTTTCAACCTCCTCCCTTACTTTCCATACATTATATGGAATCATATAATGTCATACCACATAGTTTAAGGATGGTGAAACCTATGACCCTCCAGATATTGGGCTCCAGTCCCATCAGCTCCAGCCATCATGGCCAGTGGTCAGGAATGGTGAGGGCTGGAGACCCATAGCATCTGGAGGGCCACACATTCCCCACACCTGACATAGTTCATCAGCACTTACTCCCTTTTTGTAATAACATGGATTTGTGTTTAGTGTGTCTATATTTATAGACAGCCAGAAATGATGTGCGAGCATTGTGTCGCTATAGCCAACTATTAACCTAGAACTAATTTCCAAGCAGAATTTTAATAGAATTTCACTTTTCATCTTTTTGCCAAACAGCGATTATGATCTCGATTGTATGCCTCCTCATGGCTATATCCATGTCTTATCGTTGACTGACAAAATAGCAGAATTCAGAAGTGCAATTAGCAAGCAGAAAATCTCTGGGAATATTGACACACCTGAAGGAGGCTTTGATGCTATGCTTCAAGCAGCTGTGTGCCAGGTAAGAGGCAGCCAATAAACCAGCAAAGGATCTGCCTTTTATCCTAATGTTTGATAGTTGATCTAATCCCATGGTTCTCCAGTGCTGTCTGAATATTGTAGCTTTTCACAGAACCAAAGGCAGTTGCGGAGACCTTCCATTGCTTGTGGTGCTCATGTTGACCTTTTCTCTCCACGTCCATCATCGTCCCTGCTCAAAAGTGCTTTTGCAGATATTTTTAGGGCTTCAAGTTGTGGTTTGAAAAAGCCAGGCCAGTTCCCAGCAGGTACCATATATGTGTGTTGGTATAAGAGTCTTGGGTAGTTATTGCTGTTCTTGAAGAGTCACAGCCAGATCTAGAGCAGTTGGGCAACTATGCTTCCATTTGCTTAAAAACCACAAATGCTTTATTTCATTTTCAGTATTAAAGCAATTCTTAAAATAGTAAACCGGGGGTGGCCAAAGTGGGGCCCTCCAGATGTGGTCCGGAACTGCAGTTCCCATCAGCTGCAGCCAGCACGGCCATAGCAAGGCATGCTGGGAGTTGTAGTGCTAGAACATCTCAAGGGCACAACATTGGCCACCCCTGCAGTAGATTAAAAAGTGAACCTTTGGATACCTGTTGTGTTTCAGGCACTTTAAATCAAATAGAGCCTACAAACCAGTGCAGTACCTTTTAACTAATGCTTCTGTCTTCTTCATTTGCTTTCACCCCGTTAGCTTGGTTATTTTTTTCCCTTCCTTCCCTTAGAGCCATATTGGTTGGCGCAAAGAAGCCAAGCGCCTGCTTCTCATGATGACGGATCAGACCTCTCACCTGGCGCTTGACAGTAAATTAGCAGGGATAGTAATCCCTAATGATGGAAACTGCCATTTGAAAGATAATGTGTACGTCAAAGCGACCAGTATGGTAAGGTATATGTCGTATACAGCATTGGCTTTGAACAGTGGTTTCCCCAAGCGTTAGAAGGGTCTCTGTAATGATATGCTCCTGCTGGAGAGGCATGAACTTCAGCTAGAACCAGCTCACTCAACTGGTTTCAGCCTCCCAGTCAGTACAGTGTGAGTAGCTTTTTTTCTTCACCACCCCACCTCTTATTGAGGTCTTTTCTTCCCTGCTTACATTATATGCTGTTCCAGATAGCCAGGAGTGGTAGAGGATGTCTCCTGCTCAAGGTACACTGACACGTTCTGTTGCAAGAATTAAACACTATATTCGTTGTGAAGGCCTGGGATCACTTGGGGGGAGATTGGAGTAAGCTAGGTATTTTACATTGCAAACCGAGTCTAGAGAAAATGACAAGTTTATGCTAGGGATGAGCGACCTGAGCAACACAAACTAAAGAGTGCAGCTCCTTTTCTTCTGCATGCTGAAAGCTCCCATTATAGCATCTGATCAGCCTGTAGGTAGAGTTGAATTTTGGTTAATCTTCGTGGATACCCAATAAGTGGTGGGAGATACGAACCCATACTGAGACCAGGCTCACATGCAGGGTGAAGGAAAGAGAAAAGTTGTGGACAGAAAAGGGAAGGGAAGTGTGTGTGTGTTTTTCCACTTAGCACACCTGCAGTGCTGCGCCTCAACACAGAGAAGTGTAGCTCCTTTTGTTCGCTTGCCGCTCTGTACTTTTGAACCCAGTGCGTTGGTGAAAAGGCGCTCACACGGCTACTGTCATGAGCTTCCCTTTTCTCTAAGGAAACACACTGCCAAGATAGCAGAACCCTGCTAACTGCCCTGAATTAGTTTTAATGAAAAGGTATGCCTGTTCTAGCAGTTCGAAAGGACGTCAAAGTGCAAGTAGATAAATAGGTACCGCTCCGGCAGGAAGGTAAACGGCATTTCTGTGCACTGCTCTGGTTCACCAGAAGCGGCTTAGTCATGCTGGCCACATGACCCAGAAGCTGTACACCGGCTCCCTTGGCCAGTAAAGCGAGATGAGCACCGCAACCCCAGAGTCGTCCGTGACTGGACCTAATGGTCAGAGGTCCCTTATGCCTGTTCTATTAATAACAGAATGTTGTCAAGTGCATGTATCACAGATATATGCACTGCAGGGAGCTGATACTTGCCGCTGATACATTGCATGTGACTCGACCATAAGTCCATTCATCCAGACTGCGCCTGACTCATTTACTTGGTCATCTTTCAGCTTCTTTCTCTTTCTTCTTTCCCCTTTTATTTGGGAGTGGGGTGGTTTGCTCTGCAGATATGCTAAGACGGGAAATAGCATGTGGTGTTTCAGTCACTCGTGTTCATATGATGAGTCAGGACCCACAACAGTCACCACCTGACCTTAATTGGGTTGCAGCAGCCCTGCTAGCACTATTTTTTATTTAGGGTATTTTTTAGGAAGAGTAGGAGACAGGGCAAGAATTAAAATGGATGCATAGTTTAAAAACACATTCAGGCTAAAGGTGGGTTCTGATAATCAAACAGCTGAAGGCTACTGACCTAGCTTGCATACATGCTGACAGTTTCATTTAGTTAAGAATATCAAGTGATAACTGCTGTTGCCATCTGATGAATGTAATATATATACTTGTCCTAAGGCTTGTTTCACTACAAGCATTCAGGGATTTATGACAGAAGAACAGTCATGTATGTAAGGTTTCTTATTAATTTCACACTCATAGCATTCCTTTAGACCATATTAAACTACAAATGCCACACTATGTATCTCCTTTTTTTGTTTTCAGGAGCATCCATCACTAGGCCAGCTTTCTGAAAAACTCATAGACAACAACATTAATGTAATTTTTGCAGTCCAAGGGAGCCAATTTCACTGGTATAAGGTATTTTTAAACGTCAGAATTTCACAAGTTTTAAGATAATAATCACAGATGCCTTTTAACTGTAACATTGCTTTTCTGTAGGACCTATTGCCTCTTCTGCCGGGAACTACTGCAAGACAGATAGAATCTCAAGCAGTGAATCTCAGTGACTTGGTGGTAGAAGCCTACAAGGTATATGCTTTGTGATGAATGCATTTTTCATTAATGTTGGTTTGGGGGAAGCAGCTGTTAAAATAAATATTCTGTGAGCTCCAGGAACAGGTGCAAAAAGCAAGATAGTCAAGGAGTGCCTGCATACCTATAAATATATACAGTGGTACCTCGGGTTAAGTACTTAATTCGTTCCAGAGGTCCGTTCTTAACCTGAAACTGTTCTTTACCTGAAGCACCACTTTAGCTAATGGGGCCTTCTGCTGCTGCCGCGCCGCCAGAGCACAATTTCTGTTCTCATCCTGAAGCAAAGTTCTTAACCTGAGGTACTATTTCTGGGCTAGCGGAGTCTGTAACCTGAAGCGTATGTAACCCGAGGTACCACTGTATAGCACTGTTCTCATATAATATTACATAGAACAGTAAAATATTATGGAGAAAACTATTAGATCTGTTAAAACCAATACCACAGTGTAAAATAATTATGGCCTGAGGTTAAACTTTTCTAGGATAAACACTCTCCTAATCTTCAGAGATCATATTGTAATCTTTATTATAATTATAATCTTTGAGGAATAAGAAGGAATAAGTTGCTGGGAAATATTGATGATTATGATAATAATACAGAGACGCAAAGAACAAGCAGTCCATAAGAACACTGGAGGTCAGTAGCAAAGCAGCCAATCACCAGAATTCAAAGCTAAAAGCCCATATGGAAGGTGGTGGAACATCAGCTTTGCATGCAGAAGGTTCTAGGTTCAGTACCTAGCATCCTCAGGTGGGGTCTTCTGCCTGTAGCCTGGGAGAGCTGCTGCTGCCAGGCACCTTGGGCAGTACTGCGCTAGGTAGCCCAACTGTCTGAGGCAGCTTCCTGTGTTCTAAACTCCCCTCCCCTCCTTCCTTTAGGTTAATCATAACTATCTAATCTACAAAATGTCCCAAAGTCCCATTCTACCAAATTTGCTGTGGTGAGGTCTGTGGTTGGTTCACAGACTGTCCACAGAGATAAGAATGGAGCAAAAAGAAAAGAAACTAAAAAAAAAAAAGCGAGCCTCTGTCAAGCTTGGGTCAGAAGGAAATCTTCCTTTACTAGCAGCACATAGCTTTACCCAAGAAAATCACTTAAGAGTGGAAACTAAAGGCTAGCTGCCAAAAAAACCCACATACCTTCTCTTTACTTCTGGGGAAAATCAAGCTAGTGTACAGTTATCAAGAAAATATGCCACTAGGACAGGGTGAGAAAGATCGGGGACGGGGAATAGCCAGTGTGGTGCCTTCAGTATGTTCAACAACATTTTCAACAACTACAGCTTCCTTCAATCCCAGCCAGTATAGCCAATGGTCAGGGTAGATGGGAGATGTAGTCCAACGACATCTAAGGGTACCATGTTGGTGACTTTCTGTACTAGAAATGTTCCCATGCACCAATTGGATATACAATATATCTTCACTGTTTCTCACTGAAATTAGTTGTAGCAATCAAATTGATTTATATCTGCTTCGTAACTAACCTTGCTTTGATGTTCCATTTTTAATTGGGGCAAATGTCAAGGAGATGCATTCTCAGAAGGAGATGTCATCTCTCCAAAGCCATAATTTACAAATAGATAATGAGAAGACCCAGCAAAAATAGCACCAATTAGAGCTGTGTCTAAACATCCCAAATTAAAAATATGCTTAAGGTCTCAGCATCTAACATTCTACATCCCTCCTTAAAAATAGGCAAATTGTATATAAAAGAGAGAGTGGTGAACTAAAAAGAGAAACTTTATGTTGTGTGTGTGAAATTTCTTCCACTGCAGTTCACCTGAATTGAACTATTGTAATTAAAAAATATCAGCTGCCTATAATTGATTGATGATGGGTCCAAGATACTTCTGAATTTCTCTGTAGTTTCAATTTTTAATTGGGAGTTTACCAAACAGGTGTCATAAAAAAGTTATGAGCTCATGGCATTTCTACAGATTTGGGGTTTTTTTTTAACAATTATCAGTTTAATTGGTCTTGCTCTGCTAAGGATACAATCAACAGAAATCCAGGCAACCTTGCATCTATGCCAAAAGATGAGAACAGCTTATTTTGCTCCCAGTTTCAAAACAGAAAACAGTTAATGACTTCATCACAATTCAAAGTTCCAACATTTTAGCTTAAAGAAACCCATATCTCACCTTTTCCCCAGTACATCTTTGGTTCCAACATCAGGATGGAACTTATATGATGCACATTTGCTTGTGATAAGGTGGCACTGTGAGCTTGCCCAGAAAGGAATCTCATTTTCATTAAATCTGATGGGTTTTTATCTGTAATCTAATTTTTCATAGAATTGTAGTGTTGAAAGGGACCATGAGGGTCATCTAGTCCAACCCCCTGCAATGCAGGAATCTTTTGCCCAACATGGGGCTCGAACCCACAACCCCGAGATCAAGAGTCTCATGCTCTACCAACTGAGCTATTATCATACTTAGTGTTCTGAGAAGCAGTGAGCACATTCAGAATAATCATTTGATGCAGCCCTGTACCAATTAAGACTGCGTGGAGGGATTGCTTATTTGATTTTGTATGTGTGTACATGAATAGATACTCTGTAAGCTTAGAAGATAATCCCTGGACTTAGAAAAGTATCACATCATTCAGGGAGAGAGGCTTCAAACATTGTCTTTAAACCAAATCACTCCATGCCCCCAGCAAGTGTAGAGGTGCTAGCAGCTACACACTGCCATGGCAGCCTTCTTGCCACGGCAAACAAGGGTTTTGCTTGTCTTTTTCTCGTTTTGCTTTGTGATTAGCATTGCCAACAAAGAAAACAGCTTGCAGAGTCTTGTGCTCAATCTAGCAAGGATAAGAAAGGTCGGTGCCACAAAAGCGAGGGGCATCATTCTCCATGATGGATGGATGGGGAGAGGGACATCTGGAAGTAGGTATTCCAGGTGCTAACAGCAGCAGTATTTTGAAAACCAGTGTCCACTCAGTAGACATAGAACGGAATAAAGATGTTATTGTGTGAACTTGCTCTATAGCGGTAGAACGGAATGCTGGATTTGTCACTGCCATTGTAAGATTAGCTGGAAACCCCAACATTGCTGTCCTCCTCCTCCTCCTCTTCAGGATTACAAGTTCCCCTGGCATGACTGTGTGATATATATAAATGGAGTCTTTATGCAGAAAACAATTTATTCCTTTATCCAGAGACAGACAGGCTCTTTTGTTCTAGTTAAATCCACTGAGTCAGGCATGCTGCCACTGTAGCACATATTGCCATGCAATGTGATGGAGCTCTCTTGTTTTTTTGGTTCCCCACCCCCACCCCTGCAGAAACTGCTCTCCGAAGTGAAAATTCAGGTGGAAAACCCCATCCAAGATATAAATGTCAAGGTCACTGCAATCTGCCCTGATGGAAGTAGAAAAACCGGCGCGGAGGGATGCAAAAACGTGAAATCCACAGCTGAAGTACGAGCATTCCTTTATTCACAAAGGAGGCAAAATATTTCATCAATGTTTTTATAATAGCTTTTTCAGTGGAAGAAATATTTGGTATGGGTTTTAAAGTAAATATCTGTGGGTCGTAGTCTTAGGCCCTCCAGATTGTTCGTGGAGTTTATTTCTTCGGAGCTTTGTTTTCCAGTTAAATCCATGGATAAACATTTCTGCTCCATGGTTAGCAGTAAGCAGCTGCTTTTTCAAAATTTCCCCAGGCTTCCAGGAATGAGACATTGCGCCTGCTTGAAAGTTTTGATCCTAGAGCTAATCAATTAAAGTACATTTTAAATAACTGGTGTGAAGGCATGCAGTTATTTTAAAGATGTGCCCTGAGGTTTTTGCTTCATTTCCTAAACCATTCAGAGTTCCTGATGGATGGTCATCAGAGTCATCTTTATTATTACAGCACACATCTTTGCCCATGGCTAATGTTCTAGGGGTGCTGTGTGTTGTACCCCTAGCTTCTTCATTTATACGCTCCTCTGTGTATGTGAAGCTCCTCGGGTAAAACTGATAAGCATTTTCAGATTGTGAAGCTGACGTGTAAGCCACATTTCACATTTGCAGTGGATGAGTAGACTGGGGCATTAAAAGCATCACCAAAGGCAGTAGCTTGCCCACAGTTAAGGAGGCCAATTGTGCAGTGTGTTTTTTTCTTTCAGCCCTTGCAGCTTCCATTCTCACAGAGGCAAGCCGCTTTTTCAACTGAGTACAGTGGTACCTCGGGTTAAGAACTTAATTCGTTCCGGAGGTCCGTTCTTAACCTGAAACTGTTCTTAACCTGAGGTACACTTTAGCTAATGGGGCCTCTCACTGCCCCTCACCTCTGGCACACAATTTCTGTTCTTATCCTGAGGTAAAGTTCTTAACCCGAGGTACTATTTCTGGGTTAGCAGAGTCTGTAACCTGAAGCATTTGTAACCTGAAGCGTTTGTAACCCGAGGTACCACTGTAGTAGTTTGTGGCAGCTGCTACAGAGGGAAACATTAAAAAAAAAAAACACACACAGTACTAGTGGCACGTAAAGTTCTGCTTGCATGTAAATTACTTTTTGTTGGTGGCCTCAGAATGCAGCATGCCAATTCAGGGAACACCAATGCAGAAAGATCACATATAACTGCTTGAGTGATTAAGCTTTTTCATTGCTGTGCTTGTTGCTATTAATGACGATCATTTATATGGGACCATCTATGACAGCATACACATTGCGTCCAAAGCTTTTGGGCAAATATCACATTGAAGGTGGTCCTAAGAGAGGAAAGAGATTCAGCTAGTGCTTGTTGGTTTAAAATTATGGTTAATTCTAATAGGCCACCCTGTCTCATTCAGGATGATATCTGAAAACAATTCAGAGAGAGAGAGAGAGAATGGTGACAGGTATTTTCTCCCCACACCGCCAAGAAGTCAATATTTTAAAAAGAATATATGCTTATAAATAACTTGCATTTTTCAACAGCTTCTATAAAGCCCCAGTACGATATAGGTCTGCTTTTCAACGATACAGTAAAAGAGTGCTTCTCATTTTTTATATTGCAGGTGCTCTTCAATATTTCCATTGCCATGAAAGGATGTGGTACAACTGAAGGAAGAAAATACATGACGCTCAAACCGCTTGGTTTCAATGAATCAACCAGAGTTAATATACACAAAATATGTGCTTGTCAGTGTGAGGGCAGCGTAAAGCACAAAAGGATATGTGTCGATGAAACATCTCAGGATGCAGAGACTTCGAGCTCCACCGACAAATTCTCTTCTGAGCAGTGCAAGATGCCCAAGGGCCATTTAGTGTGCAGTGGTCAAGGAGACTGTGTAGATGGGAAATGCATTTGCCACAAAACCAAACTTGGCACAATATATGGTAAATACTGTGAAAAAGATGACTTCTCCTGCCCTCATCACTTGGGAAACTTATGTGCTGGTAAGCTCCAGAATTTCACTGTATTTTACCAGTTCAGCTTTTAGTCTTTTTCAGCTAAACCCATTTTCCAGAGAGCAAGCTCCATCAAATCTAGCAGGGCCTCTAAGTAAACATGCACAGGATTTTTCTGTTAATTAGATTTGTAGCTTGCTTTAACCCTAAGACCAAACTAAGTCACACTATTGCTAGGTAACACCATGTACCTACAGCAGCATCAATTTCCATAGTTCCTCACAAAGTTACATCTGCAGAAATAGACAAATGTGTGGCCTCAAGAAGCGTACAATATAAAAGGGAGGGGAGGGGGGACCAGCAAGGAAAGGGAAAGAAGAGGTGACAGAAGAGCAGCTGTGGGCAAGTTCAGATATACGTACTTAAAACTTTATTGCTGGTGGGATTGAAGCAGATAAGTCAAAAACCACACCCGAAGAAGGAGAGAGTTAAAGGAAAGGGTATTTGTTCGTCCAGTCTGGAGAGAGCTCCACACATCATGGACAGCGACAGTGAATGGATGGACTCATTTTAAGAATCCAGGAAAACTTTGGATTGGTTAAGGGTATGAAGAGTCTGGAATGAGCTGGCTAACTTGCTCCTCTGAGATGATGCCAAATAGTCTTATGCTACACAGTGCCCTTGACAAAAGAGCTTTCTCTTTCTGCTGGGGAATCCCCCCCAAAAGAGCATGCACACCAGATTGATTGATTGATTGATTGATTGATTGATTTACATACATACATTTGATGCAAATTACTGACACTAAGGCAACTCAGCTTTTTTTTTGCTTCCATTTTCAGGAGAGTTTGCTAGTTGCCAAAATATTTAGCAGTGTGCAGAAAAGAAAAGAAAACAAGGTTGCTCACCAGTAGCTATTGTTCTTCGGCAATTTATCCACACGCAGTCCCATCCTTTGGGAATCCACTCCCAGGTTAAAATCTGACAGTGGGGATCTTAAGGAGGGAAATAATGTCGCCTTGGGTGTGACCAAAACAACCAAGTGTTAGGAAAGTTCCCTCCAACTTGAAGATATGCCTTTTGATGACATTCCTGCCATGTGAACTCCCATTTGCATGTGGATTCCTTCCCAAGGGCAATAGTTTCAAGTAAGCAACCTCATTAATTTCCCCAACGGCTTGTGAAGTAGGTTAGTAAGTGAAGCTGGGAGTTGATAACTTGCCCCGGGCCACCTAGGGAATCTCATGGCTAAGTTTTTCTTCAGTTATAGTCCACTGTCAGGTGTTCTTTACCTCAGCTATGTCCATCACATGAAGAGTGGCCATGCTTGCTGGCCCAACCATTGTGTCCTTGCTACACCACACACACACACACACACACACACACACACACACCATGCATTGTGCGGAAGTGTGGTGATCCTTCTCTACATGTGTAGGTTCCCCTTGTGGTGTAGAACCCCACACAAATGTTAACCGCAATACCTAAGAAATGGTTTTGTACTGCGTAAGTCAGGGGTGGAGAACCAGATGTTGCTGGATTACAGCTCCTCTTATCCATTGACCATGAGTCATGTTGGTTGAGAAAGGTGAGAGTCAGCATCTAATGATATCTGCTGGCATATGTAGCTTGTGGTTTAACAACTATCCCTTCTTCACAGTATCGGTGTATTTATGGCACCAAAACTCTACTGAAAAACAACCAAACTGATAAATATTTTTAAAGAGCTCTCAATTTTAACCCACATACCCTTCTTAAGCAATTTTTTTTTTTAATGGAACACATTAATTGTACACCTCATCTTCCCACCCTGATATTCTCAGGCAGATCAATTACCCATTTCCCATCTCTTAAGCATCTTTAGTGATGCTTTACCACAGTTTCACTAAGAAGCAAAATATGTTACCATCTTCTTTAAACCAATAATCACTTAGAGGTATAATAAGTTTTCAGAAGCTGTGATCCATAAGGCTCGGCACAGGAGACCTGGAAGCCCCTCTCTAGTGAGTCATGTACCCAGGGCCTCACCCATTCCTTCTCTGCCCTTGTAGGCAACGGTGAATGCGAAGCAGGCAAATGCAAGTGCTCTAGCGGCTGGGAGGGCGATCGTTGCCAGTGCTCGTCATCCTTACGAAAGCACTGCATGAATTCAAATGGCCAGGTCTGCAGTGGAAGAGGAACTTGTGTGTGTGGAAGATGCAAATGCACCGATCCCAGCAGTTTGGGCCATTTGTGTGAATTCTGCCCTACTTGTAGAATAACTTGCAGTGACAAACGGTATGTTTCCTCAGATCAAATTATTATTTGTTCTTTTTTTAAAAAAAATTGCAGTCTCCAAAAGCAGGTACAGGGACGCGGGTGGCGCTGTGGGTTAAACCACAGAGCCTAGGACTTGCCGATCAGAAGGTCAGCAGTTCGAATCCCCGTGATGGGGTGAGCTCCCGTTGCCAACCTAGCAATTCGAAAGCACATCAAAGTGCAAGTAGAGAAATAGGTACCACTCCAACGGGAAGGTAAATGGCGTTTCCGTGCGCTGCTCTGGTTCGCCAGAAGCGGCTTAGTCATGCTGGCCACATGACCCGGAAGCTGTACGCCAGCTCCCTCGGCCAATAAAGCAAGATGAGCGCCGCAACCCCAGAGTCACGACTGGACCTAATGGTCAGGGGTCCTTTTTAAAGCAGGTACGGGCAATATATACTGTACATTCCTACTGGCACTTCTTTTACTGCTGCCTTGTGGCATCTTACCAATGGGCTGGTGATTCCAAGGAATAAAAACCACAGCATTGATCCATATTCTACAAAGTGATGGTCTTATCATTTCCTGGATACTCGATAGGTTGATCACTTTGGGCTGACCCTCATGAGTTACTGACACACATTATGTCCCATACAAAAGCCCTTCATCAAGGCTTTTTAAGGGCTAAGGACTTCCCCTCTCGTTTGGCTTGCAATGGAAATTAAGGTTGCCCACACTTTTTACTAATCAGTGCCATCTTGTGGAAGCTGAGTACATTAATTGCTCTTCATCCTGCCCACCCCTCAAATCCCAACCTTCCAGTGAGGGTTAAGTTAATGTTATGGCCCCTCATGGAGTGTGTTTTGTGCTTCTTTGTTATTGCCTGAGAATCCTGAACCCTCTTGCTTTGGGCCAGAAGGCTTTGTACAATGTGCTAGGCCGCACTCACAGTGAAGTTGACAAGCTGACATCCCTTTCTGTGACTCCCTGTTGACTCAGGCTATTCATGACTAGAAAGCAACACTTGAATGCTAGTGCTGACACAGGGAAGTGTGGCCTTTCTGTCTCTTCCTGCACCTCTCTTGAGCAACTGCAATTGTTCTTAAGCTACAGATCCCAGAATTCCTCAGAGGCAAAGAATATGGTTGGAAAGGCAATTGTTGGGATACAAGTTGTTGTTGTTTCTCAGGGCAAAGTCTTGGTGGGCAGGATGTGGTCAATCAGCTTTAATTTACCAGTGTCTGTCCTGCATTATCGGTCTGAGAAGTAGCAAAAGACTGGTTAAAATAGACCTTCTGGAACTTTTTCACGTTCTGAAAAGCTCATTGCTAGCTGAGCTCCTAAGGATGCCGATAAGTATTATTTTAAATCCCAGTCATTCAACTATATGTACCGAAGGCTGGAATTTTATTATGTTGTTGAAATTCTGAGGTTTTCTTATATCTGGTTTTTGTGTGTGCACAAATCTATATTATTTTTGCTTTAAGAATAACTGATTTTCAAGATTGCTGTTTTTATTTGTTGTAAGCTGCTTTAGAAGGCTTTGCTCAGAAAAGCAGCATGTAAGTATTTTGAAAGAAAGACTAGTTAGATGGCAGCTTGTGTATCATTTTTGATACCTGGCCATCTTCTCTCTTAAGCAATCTTGAATGGGGGCATGCTGTGCTGTCGCTGTTGCTAGTAACAACATGAAACAAAATGCTGAGTTTATTGATCCCTGGTTTTACTTCATAGTCATGGGTAATCCAGAGAGAAAGATAGATATTCAATTGCGTTTTGGTTTACAGGAATTGTGTGCCCTGTCGTCACTCCAACTCGTCTCAAATTGCGCTGGACCAGTGCAAAACCTCATGTGCTTACAGGTTGCATTATACTGAAAAATCTTCAGGTAAGTGAAAAACAAAATCATCAGTATCAGATAGCCTACAGTTGCCTTGGTGACATAGCGAAGAGACTGGCTTTTGTGGATTGTAGCTCAAAAGAACACTACTGATATTGGGGTTGTTGTTTTTACAGTAGAAGTCATTCCTTGTTCTAGCTAGTATTAATATTTTCACACAATAATTAAAGCAAAATCTCTTTTCTCTTGAGAACATAAAACCTAAATAACAAAAAATGTGGTTGGCTGGCATTGGCTAAATGTCAAGGTCGGGCATTTCTAGGCCTTTGAGAAATTAATTCTGCTAATGACAAAACCAGACACAGTAATACAGGAAGGAATATTTCTATAAGCCTATTATTTCACACTCCACTTCTCCATATACAGCTACTCTTATTCCAACATTATGAGGCGCGAACAGTTGAAGCAAAATGTGCAGTTGATTCTAAGGCTTTTAAAGTATATCCCACCCTCCTATTATCTTGGGAACTGTAGTTGACCCCTCACTGAGTTACAATATCCTGCACCTGTACAAACTTGTTTCCTGGATTCTTGCCGGGGAGGGGGGCGGGAGGCTTGAAATATATGGCATGTATGCAATCTAGCTCTATAAACTTAAGAAACCCTCTCATTCCATATAAACTCCCCCAGAATTAAGATCATGTCCATGATCTCTTAAAAGTACAGACACTACCAGAGGTGGGGCTCTGATCCCTAGAGAAACAGAGGCAGCTTAGTGGTGGCTCCATGAGGCACTGCAGGCAGAGAAAACTGCACTGCATCCTCCAGCAAATTAACCAGGAGAGCTCTTTTAAGCTGTGCAGAATTTCCTGACTCCCACTGAGGGGGAAGGACCTCTAGAACGGGTTGGCAAGGTTTACCTTGCCTGGGCTGGTACACTCCCGCAAAGATGGCTCCATGGGCCAGATCCCGTCTGTGCAGACACGATTTCCAGCACCGCGGAAGCGAGTCCGTGCTGCGCCGGTTTAGCGCAGTGTTTGGGGACTCGCCAAGCGGGCGACTCAGTTCAGAGTCGGCTCATGGGCCGTTTAAATGACACCCGTGAGCTGCTTGTCGCCCATGGTCACAGGTTGCCGATGCCTGTTCTAGAACATGGGAAGGCAAACTAAGGTCCGTGGGCCGGATCAGGCCCAATTGCCTTCTGGATTCAGCCCATGGACAGTCTGGGAATCACTGCATGGATCGCCAGCACACATGTTCTTTCCCTCTCCCTCACACGGGAAGCAGCGGTGCCTCCTCCCTCCCTCCTCCTGGCTTCTTCCCGCCCTGTCTAGAGGAGGAAGGAGGCTGGGCTTTGTTGGTGCCAGCAGGAGCAGCGCTCGAGCAGCCACCATTTTAAGCAGCCCCTCTCCAGAGCCCTTTTTCGTGATGCTCATTGTCCTGCCGCCGCCGCCAGCCCCTGCTGCTCGCAAGACACAGGTAAGCAGTCACCGGGGCTCGTGGTGCTCTTGCATCATTTTTTTTTTCCAAATATAGTCCGGCCCCCCACAAGGTCTGAGGGACAGTGGACTGGCCCCCTGCTGAAAAAGTTTGCTGACCCCTGCTCTAGAACCTTTGAAGACCTGCTGTGACCAACTGGCTACACATTTTGAAGATATAAACATTCAACTTCAGAGAGAGATAATGATGGTGGTTTTAGTGGATCTCTAAAGCTGTGTTTTACCTTCAGTTATTTGTGCACTGCTTGGGGAATAAAATCTAGATAAATAAATCATCACTTGATGCTTTTTGCTAGCAGCAGCAATACTGAGATCAGTGGTGTAACTATAGATCTGCCTAACATGTACATTCCTTGTTTTGGATAATGCTTTTTAAGGATAAGGTGCCTTTTTGTATATATCGGAATAAATATGTCATTTATTATATTATTCAACAAAAGTACAATTATAAATTACTTTATCGTATTAGGGTTTGGCTTTATCTTTTAGGTTTATTGCATGGACCTTTTGAGGGGACAGTGTGAATTTTACTACTTCTTCTTTTTGCAGAATGCACAGCTGATGATCCAAGCCACTTCAGAATCTTTTTCATAATTTTTATAGTTACATTTCTGATTGGGTTGCTTAACGTGCTTATAATCCGACAAATAATTTTGCAGTGGAGCAATAACAAAATTAAATCTTCATCTGATTATAGAATATCTGCAACTAAAAAGGTAACTGATCCATAATGATTTTTTAAAAAAGGAATGCTAGTTGTGTGGAACTTTCTGACCATTTATATTCTTTTCTCCTTTAAGGATAAAATGTTCTTGCCCACTGTTTGTACAAAAACCGTAACTTACAGACGTGATAAGCCTGAAGAAATCAACATCAGCAAGTTACAAATAAATGAAACTTTCAAATGTAACTCCTGAAGACAGGCTGCTTTCTTCAAAGCTTTGTTTTCTCAGTCAAGAAGTTTATTTGAAAGATACTTTGGGGGTTTGTGGTTTGAATACTGTAATGAGAAACTGACCTGAAAGCCTAGTTACACAACATGGCTAGATTTCAAACAGAGCTGCTCCATTTTGGAAAAAACAAATGTGCATTAACTACTGATTAACATGATTAAACCAATTAAAGCACAGATAAATTGGATCGGAGCCAATTCAGTCCCATTGAGGATCAACAGGATCAAATTGGCTTAAATTTAACTGTTCTGGCATAAGCAGGCTTCATACCTGTTCACAACACCACTCTGCATTGTAGCACTTTAACATAACCTAACTTATTTAGTATTTAGCATTGGCACGTAATGCTAATCCAAACTGGTGTTGCAAACGCACTGATCTCACTTTAGTTAAGAAAAGGTTTGGTCTACATTTCCCAAACTATGTAAAGCAAAATGTAGCTGGCACAAATCAGTGACAGGTCAACCGTTGGCGCTTAACTCCTGTTCTGAGCACTGGGGAGAAAGCAGATCAGAAAGGGGGGAAATGTGGGACAAAATACCCACAGTGAGAATTGCCTGCAAAACAAAACAGAAAAGATTGAAACAATTCCTTACCACTATCACTCTGGCCCCGATAACCGCAAGCCTTGATGTCCTACGTTGCACTAATTTGGAGGAGAGAGGCTAAGTATGCTTGCCTACTAAAAACAAAAACACTAACAGAGCAATCTAATCCCCCTACCCAGTCATTGTGGATGGTACTTAGATGAGACGCAGATATTTCTCCAGCCTGACTCCACTGGCCACTCAGGAGAGAGCTCCATCTTCAGCAAGATAGCCCTACCAGCAAGAAGTACCCTAATGCACCTTCCAAAATGGTTGGTGGAAACTGCTGGTGGCAGTAGCCAGTGGAAATGCCCAAAACACAGGAGATGGTGGAGAATCCTGTGCTGACCCCTAACTGCTGCCAGGTCGCAGGCACTCTTCTCTGCACCAGCCTGGGAGGTAGCACAGCCAACAAGTCTTTCCTGCTCCCACTTCTACCTTCCGCCCTGGCTGGCACAAGTGGAACTGACTCTTAAGGCTACCATCCTACAGCATGCTTTGCCTAAAGCTAGTTCTGTTTCTATCCATGGGTCATAGTCCCCATGCCAACATAGGCTTGAAATGCTGAGAGTCCTAGCGGGGGGCTGTGTTCCTTCTGGCGTCTCAGTAAGGAGACTCAACTCGCATCCTGAGAACCACTGCTTTATGCGAAGGAACGAATATGGTGATCCTTCTGTGTTGCATTTCAGAGAACACTAGATAAAAGTATAAGTACGTTTGTATACAGAGCACACTTTATGAATCTCTTTTCTATAGATACTAACTATTCTGACTTTGTTTGCTTCGAGTCTTTCTAAAATTGGATAGAATCATTTTGTGTAGAAGACTGGAATAATCAAAGGGGTTAATCACTACTGGATTTTTTTAAGATAATTTTTTTAAATGGCTCATTGTTACTTAGGAATAATTACTACATCAAGAAGACATGCTAAAGCATTTGACTCAATTTGACCAGGGTGTGTTTTTGTGTATGTGTATACACACACACACACACACACTATATTTTCCATTATATATATGAAATGGAAAATATAGTGTTAGTGCAGGAAAGTGTGAGATGGTA
This sequence comes from Podarcis pityusensis, assembly GCF_964106645.2. Lineage (NCBI taxonomy): Eukaryota > Metazoa > Chordata > Lepidosauria > Squamata > Lacertidae > Podarcis > Podarcis pityusensis. Next base: position 34,305,919 of record NC_138037.1, read on the forward strand.
AGCACATGAGAAGATGGCAGTAGAAAAATAGAGCAGGCTGGGTCAGTCACCACTCTAGCTCCTGCAGGTCTCTTGTCAACCAAAAATTAAAGCTGGTATATGTTAGTGTTTTAAAGCTCTGCCCCTGGTCCATGCATGCATGGAACCCCTTTCCTAATGCTATTGGAAGCTCTTTGCATCCATCCCATTGCCTACAAGAAGTATTCCCATAGTGTTGGAGGGACATCTGGAGCTGGGCATTGTAACCCTGTGGATTTTTGAATGAAAAATTATTTATTTTTGGAGATAGTGGAGTTGTGCTCGGCTGAGGCTACAACACTCAAAAACTGCACAATCATAGCACTTTTAGAATTAGAATGTATGCTGTTCTTTGGAAAATTTTGCAACTTCTCTTGCTGAAACAACCAAATCTCTTTGTGTTTTTATTCAGTCTCCCCGATACTTTGCACACTCCTTAAAAAAGGTACGCAATTAGTGCCAATATACTTAAGTATGTCAAGAGGAACATCATGCTATCCACGATTCCTGCATACAGATATGTCAGGTTTTCCTTCTGTTTGCCATGCCACAATCTGTTTCATACTTCAGTATCACTATACAATTCGAACACATCTAATTTGCAATGTATATTTTGCAGTGGTTTCTGATACTTTTTGCTTCCGTCAAGTTTTAATGTGTACTGTATTTTTTTTTGTAAAAGCAAACGTGGATGAGTCCTGTTTTTATAGATTCAGTGCTTAAAATCCGTAGGCTCTTTCTAGGAAAGAGGAGTTCAGAGTAAAAATAATTTCCCGTTGTTCAATATAAGATTAAACACTTTGAAATCACTGCCGTAACTTCTGTTGAAGCTTACTACATGTTTTTATTTAAAATGTATTTTTGTAGTGTTCATGACTAACTTTTTTATTTCAGTTTTATTTATTTATGTGTCACTTTAGTACATTGTGAGATAGTTTATTTTTCTATGAGAGCTGCAATAACTATGACTTAGCATTAATTTAATGCAAAATTATTGTACTTGGTCTCTAACATTAAAGAAATATTGTCTCTAATCCATGGTTGACATTCTGTTATTTTGCAATAATATTTAAACAAAAAACCTGTAAAAGTCTTTCCTCTTAATTTATTTTACTATGAAGTTTTGCCAAAGAGTTATTCAGCCCCATTGCTAGAATCCTACACATTATCATTCATGTGTAAGTCTTATGGGTATGAAGTTGAACAATATATGTCTCAAGTTTTGCTCTCAGCTATCAAGTTCCAAATTCAAGGAACCACAAGATCAAAGATTCAAAATGGCTTAGTTGGAGAAACAATTGTGTGGAAATATGGTTGCCTCTTATTTTCAAAGCAATTTTGCTTTAAAACATTTTTCCAAACCCAAACTTGGTGTTAGGCAGTGGGTCAAATGGGTGTAACGTGCAGTAACTTCAGGTCTCTTGAAGTCCAACACAAGTGAGCACTAAATGGGAAAGAAAGAAATAGAGTTTCAATCCAGTAGTTTCCTGTGAAAAGAAAGTGCTTCCCTATGTGCTTAACTCAAGATTCCAACTGCATTGTCAGCAGCAGATACTAAGATAGATAATGGCAAAATGCACATCTAAACAGCAATGTTTTGATCTGTCTTCTAAAGGCAAAGTTAAATCAGAATTATTCAAACTTGGGTCCCCAGATAGTGAAATGCAGCTCCTGTCATCTGCTGCACCTTAACCAAGGGGACAGGATTATAGTCCAGGTTGAAGAAGACTGAACATGACTAAGAGCTTCGCAGCCCAGTGGCCACCACTAAGAAGGCCCTACTTCATGTTCCCACCCAGCCTGTTTCAGATGGTGCTGGTATACAAAGCAGGGACTTAGCTGAAGGTACTTTCATATAGGAGGTGGTGCTCCTTTGGGTATCTTTTCCAGCTGCCAAATAATTCAGGACAGAGCCAGCACTTTGGGCCTGGAAATGAGAGTCTGTGAACTTTGCACAACATTTATAGGATATGGTTTAAATAATAAGCTGCTGCCCACATATATGCAGAAGTTTAGGTTTCTGGATGACTTTCAAAAGCACTCGAATAGTGCATGTGACTGTTGTCTGATCTGGATGTATCTGTAGCAGGATCAGTTTGCTCCAGAAATTGACACTTCTAACTTCCAAGAGTAGACCTGTCCACTGCCCCAGCCTGGACATTCAAGAGCCATACTGGATCTAAAAGCCCTCCCAAGTTCAAGTACAGTGGTACCTCAGGTTACATACGCTTCAGGTTACAGACTCCGCTAACCCAGAAATAGTGCTTCAGGTTAAGAACTTTGCTTCAGGATGAGAACAGAAATCGTGCTCTGGCAGCGCGGCAGCAGCAGGAGGCCCCATTAGCTAAAGTGGTGCTTCAGGTTAAGAACAGACCTCTGGAACGAATTAAGTACTTAACCCGAGGTACCACTGTACTGGCTCAGGACCTCCCTGTAATCATAAGGTGAGGGAGAGAATGCTGGTATTAATATACTAATGACAACGTGTCCTAAATTCCCAGGTGATCTTTCCAAATTGTTTCATGTTGTTCCATACAGCAGGGGTAAGGAACCCTCTGGCCTGCAGGCCAGATTCAGCCCACCAGACCATCACCCCAGAGCATGCCCACCTGCCCCACACTTGATGCCATATGCGCTGTCAAGTGTGCAGCATGTTGAGAGGCAGCTGCATCCGCTGTGCGACTTGAGTTCCACATGGAGAACTGAGTCGCACTAGCAATACCTGCAAAAGGGCTTTTAACTCCCCGCTCATCACCTGAAGACCAGCTGGTCAATATGGCAGCAGATAATTGACTGAAGGGTGGTCCCACTCATACGCCAAAGTCCATGGGGGAAGGGGGAGATAAAGATCTGGCCCACCAGGCCTAAACATTTCCTCACCCCTGCTATACACAAGATGGAACCCTGTGGAAACGTACAAGCCAAAGGGCATGAATTGTGAGCAGATATAGCAATCATCTTTGAAAAGCACCTCCAAAATGCATGTCTTTCACCCAATTAGCCGGCCTCATCCTCCCCCCCCCACTCCTGCTTTAATCAATCAGGAAGGGCAGGGGTCAAAGAAATATATGGTGGTATTCACCTCTCCAGTTCTGCCACCACAGCTCCTTCCTCACATCTGGTCGTCAGGCTTTCAGCATCTGGTGTTCTGGCCTCTCAGACTCAAAACACATAGCCATTATCTCACAGCAACACTCCTCCCTCCTTATAAAAGCAAAGAGAGGGAGCAAAAGGTCAGAAAATACCCACTCAGTGTACGATAGAGAAATGACAGCTCTTGTTTACAATCAATATGCCATCCTCTCACAATAGGACCAAAGAACAAAAATGGAGACTAGAAACTGCAAATCTCCAAAAGGCCAGGTCAGGCAGCTGTCAAGTCGCAAGATACAATAGACGTCCAGGAACAGACTCAGCAAGCCTCTCATTACCAGTTGCTAGAGAAGAGCAGTGGGGGGCTGTTGCCCACGTGCCTTGTTTTTGGGCTTCCCAGAGGCATCTGATAGGCCACTGAACTGGATAGGTATTTCATGTGATCCAGCAGAGGTCTTGCGTTCCTTTGCATTGTTCTCTTTAGCTGCCAAAGGACAACCCCAAAGGGTGCTTTCTCTTTTGCATTACCCCTTTGATGGCGAGCCTTGGTGGAAATATCTCCCTAGCTAAGCAGCCAGGCATCATAGCTCTCTCCTGGGTGCAACTTCCAAGCTGGACTTCATGAGTCTTGGTTCTCTTTCTACTCAGCAAAGAGGCACCAAGGAAGTCCTAGATGACCACCACCTTCCTCCTCTGGGCCTTTGGTTTCCCAGCTGCCATTCTCTGTGCTCGGCAGCTTCCATGGCACCACCTTTGTACTCGGATCTTCAGAGGCAGTTTTACTTATGCAGGCCTTCCCACCTAAACTTCAGTACACAAAAACTAATATTGGTTTCCATTGTCCACAAGAATGAAAACAAATCCGTAGGACTTTATCCTGCCGCTTTGGGGTTTTATTGCAAATGAAGAGTGGGATTGCAGTGGGAACAGCTAAATCTCTACAAAGCTTACCATTTCACTGTTACTATTCTTGTTCTTATTTTCTTTCATTTAGTGGTTCCAGTTGTTTGCTGAGCATAATCTCTGCATGCTCCCAAGAACTTTCAGATATATTGAATTTGCAGCTTGACCCCTTGGACAATCAAGACAACAATATTTTGTCTGAAAGAGTCTCTCTCTGTCTCTCTGTCTCTCTCTCTCTCTGTCTCTCTCTCTCTCTCTCTCTCTCTCTCTCTGTGTGTGTGTGTGTGAGAGAGAGAGAGAGAGAGAGAGAGAATCCATCCATTACCAATATTCTTTGAGAGATGCTATCTATGGCACCAAAATGGCACCATTCAAAAATAAGGAGGGAGGTAGAAAACCAAGAGGAGGAAATGGAGGATTGAACATTGAACAGGAACATCAAGCCTCAGTGTTTCGTTGCAAGTCCCAGTTGGGATACCTTAGGTCTGAAAGGGATGTGGATTCCACAGATGCTTTGTGCTGCCTTATTTGTACATCTGGACACTGACTAATAATGATGGTGGTCATGATAATACTTTTCAAATACATAAAGCAATACATATTATCTTTAAAAAGAGGAGCCACTTGGTGCCGTAGGAAGGGACTGCGGTGGGTGCAGACTGCCCCGGGTGTCAACACTGAGGGGGGTGATCGCAGGGCCTGGTCCACATGTCCTGGTCCTGGGGAGTGATGTGATGCCTCAGACACCTGCAGGCTCCGCCCGAAACAGCAATGTGGTGCTTGCAGACTCTGTGGAGGTTCTACGCAGCGTGCTCTGCCCCAGCTTGCCCTGCACCATGGGCAGCTTGCCCCGCCCCAGGTGCAGGGCATTTGCACTGCCCTGGGTGCCCTAGCAGCTAGCTACGCCACTGGAGCCACCCTAAGACAATTGTCTTAATTGTCTAGAGTCTAGAGCTCCCCTAGCTGCACCACTGTTTTAGAAATAATGAATCGCTGCGGAATGAGGTAGTACGAGGCAAACGTCTTCCCTCTGCAGAGCTGGGGGTTTTCTTGCCAGACCACCTTCCATAGCATAGAGATGGCTAAGAAACTATCCTAGCCGCCAGATTAACAGAATCTGGAGTGCATAACATAGGTTCCTCGGTTTAGATAGTGGTGTCTCACCGTGGAGCTGCTACAAACAAACGACCAAGATGGGACTTCAGAATTTGATCCAAAAACAGGAGTGTATTTATTTAGAGAAAGGCAAAAGACACGTCAGTTGATGAACTCTTTGTTGCAAGGTTGGACAGAGAAGGAGAAATATAAACGATAAGGTAGGAAAGGGGAGGACAAAAGATAGTGGGAGGCTTGTTGCATAGCCTTACTTACTCGGCTGAAACAAATGAGAGGGGGTGAAAACTTCGGCAATAGATTAAGCCCCAAAGCAAGGAGGAAATCAGGCATTTCCAGGCCACAGCAGGGTTGCCCCTAGCCAGGGACACAAAGCGAAGGTTTCTGAGGCATAAAGACAGGCAGACAGGCAGCAGCTAAACTTAGGAAACTAATTGGGAGCTCCACACATCTTTGTTGCTCTTTTGGCTTGCAGCCAGCTAAATTTCACTCAAAGTAGACCTCAATAAACCCAAATTAGCTATGCCCATTAATTTCAATGGGTTTACTCTGAGTAGGCCTAGTGTTGAATACTGTCCTTTGTCTGCTAAACATCATAGTATGGCTGGTGCATGGGGGTGGTCATAAACTGATAATGAACTACAGGGGTGCCAACTTGAATAAAATATTGGGGGGGAGGTAAGCTCCACCCCACATAATTGATCATATGACATGGTGCGTGCACACCACTTGAATGGCAATGCCCATCAACTTGAAGGGGGGCTCAAATATTTTATGGGGGGCAAAGCTCCCTCAGCCCCTAGGAGTTGGCTCCTATGATGAGCTATCGCCAACCTCTCTTCTGTGTCTAATATGGTGAGAAATAATTTTTGTGCCCTGCTACTCTGTTTTAATTAAAATGGGTCCTTCACTCTGAGTTGGATCTAAGTTGCTAAACTATCCTGTTTTCCTGTAGGTCTGTGTAGGAGTATTTGCTTATATTTTACACAGTTCTTTTTTTTTACTGCCATCTCTCTCGGGAATCTCATCATGGGATCTCTCCTCCTCCACCCTTGAACGAGTCCGTTTTTTCATTCAAGTGCTGTTTATTCATCTGTAGCTGGATTATGTCTGTTCAGAATCTGATTTATTTCAGCCGGCCCTGAAATTCTGAATTGGCCCTTTGCCCTGGTTTCCACACTAAACCTTTGTCAGCGATACTCTCAGTTTCCATAGCTGCTTTGTCCTCTTCATTGCTCCCTGGGTACATTTATCCCTTCACTCGCTCCTGTGTTTTAAAGGCCAGCTAAAAGGGCCGAGAAGCAGAACTATACTAGCATAGTACAGACTAGCATCCACACTGATTCATCAGATATCCCAGATTAGCCTGGAAAAAAATACTGGGGTTGTTTTGATTATGCATTACTGATATCTGGCTGGGCAGTAATATTAAGAAGAGTCTCCTGCTGGATCGGCCTGGCATTCTCTTTCTACGATGGCCAACCAAATAACTCTGGAAGCCTAAAAGCAGGCATGGGGACGATAGCCTTCCCTCTGTGTTGCTCCCCAGCAACTAGCAATCAGAGGCACATTGCCTCTCATAGTAGAGATAACATATAGCCGTGATTAGCAGATCTACACTAAGCACACAAGCACAGACAAAATGAATTCAGAAATAAAACTCCAAATCATTTCCTCATAGGATGTCTTCATGTTACCTCCTTAGAGCGCAGTGAAATTTATTGGGGGGGGGGTCAGGGTTCTTGACAGCTCTTCTGTCTCCTCCTCCAAAGCTGTCCACATCAGCATGGATTCATTAGTGTCAGATTTGTTTCTGTTTGTGTCTATACATCAGTGGGCACTGATGAGGCGGCGATGTCTTTATCCTATGCAAAGTTGCTTGTGTCCTGGCTAGCAACGAATTAGGAATGGTTCAAAAGCTCCAATCAGTGGGAAGCTGTACTGAGAAACAATGTCTCCCAAGCAGTAGTATTTTACGACAAACAACAGAATACAGTGGTACCTTGGGTTAAAGAACTTAATTTGTTCCGGAGGTCCATACTTAACCTGAAACTGTTCTTAACCTGAAGCACCGTTTTAGCTAATGGGGCCTCCTGCTGCCACTGCGCCGCCGGAGTCCGATTTCTGTTCTTATCCTGAAGCAAAGTTCTTAACCTGAAGCATTATTTCTAGGTTAGCGGAGTGTGTAACCTGAAGCGTATGCAACCTGAAGCGTATGTAACCCGAGGTACCACTGTATGTATGCATTCTGGATAATGTCTGTGTGAACACAAATCTAAAACCCTGTACAGTGGTACCTCGGGTTACAGACGCTTCAGGTTACAGATACTTCAGGTTACAGACTCCGCTAACCCAGAAATAGTACCTCGGGTTAAGAACTTTGCTTCAGGATGAGAACAGAAATTGCACGGCGGTGGCGCGGCGCCAGCGGGAGGCCCCATTAGCTAAAGTGGTGCTTTAGGTTAAGAACAGTTTCAGGTTAAGAACGGACCTCCGGAACGAATTAAGTTCTTAACCCGAGTTACCACTGTACTGGGAATGCAGTGAGTGGACTGCAAACAGTGTAGATGCAGTCTCACAGTGAAAACTAAACAGCAGACATAAAATTGCAGTAATAATGACATCTAGTGGTGAGGAGATGTATACAAACCGAATACACACAAAATGACCAATTTGCATCTGATGGCTCAAGTAGCACTGCTTATTTGATACATAAAGTAAGCTGGACTTTTAACCAACTGGAAGCTGGTTAAACCAGCCAAGTTCACGTTGAACTAATTTAAGAATGCAAGAGGCTGCTTGAACTGCTTCATTGGATCTGCGCAAGTTCTAATAAGAACATAAGAGCTTTGAAACTGCGTGCACTTATATATTTTGTATATTTTGCCTGAAAGGCAGGCTAAAACAATCTTAAAACAAACCATCTTCAATCCACAATACAGGCTCTAAATAATGTTCCATATTTGTACATCAGTATCTGTACATAAACAGCATATATACAGTTTGCAGAGGTGGAAATGGGCTTGATCGGCCTACACAGCGCTGGACCCAGGAAATCCAGTTGGCACCTCTAGGTGGGATCAAGAAAGGAAGAGAAAGGAAGAGACAACAGGAAGAGGCTATTTCTGCTTGATCTTGCTGCTCCTCCATAATCGGCTCAGTTGCTCCCGCATTTCATGAAGCTGGAGAGATAGATAAAATCCCACAGTCAGAGCCATCAAAGTGAGCTTCTTTCATTACTTCTCACCCCCCCCCCCCCCGCCCAGATCCACCAAGGAATTCAGCTTCTTTCCCCTTTAGTCTTAAGGCCCCACAAGGCCATCTTCAGGAAGGAGAACCTCCAGTGGAGATTGGGAGGAAATGTTCTCTGGTCCTTCTTCTTTCCTCCCATCCCAGGGTTCTGCTGACTTCTAATGCCAAGCTCCACGCACATGTTGAATACTCACATCGTAATGCAGGCCGAGACTGTAATAGGCTTCCAAGCAAATATAATTGGTGGCTTTGATGGCCTGGGCCTTCTCTAGCCGGTCTGAAGACCTCATGTACTGTTGGAAGTGCTGAGGAAGGAAAAAGCATTGCACAGGCCAAAAAAATCTCCCAAGTCCATTATTGTGCTCTTTGAGAGCTGTGCCTGATTTTAAAGAACTCTACATGGACCTCGCAGTTCGAAAGCACGTCCAAGTGTATTTAGATAAATAGGTACCGCTCCGGCAGGAAGGTAAACGGCATTTCTGTGCGCTGCTCTGATTCGCCAGAAGCGGCTTAGTCATGCTGGACACATCACCTGGAAAAACTGTCTGCGGACAAACATCGGCTCCCTTGGCAAGTAAAGCGAGATGAGTGCCGCAACCCCAGAGTCCTTTGCAACTGGACTTAACTGCCAGGGGTCCTTTACCTTTACATGGACTTTGTTTTCCAGAAAATGCAGCAATTCTGCAGACATTCTGGAGAACAGTTAAACCAGCTCAAAACATACTGAGCATGCTGAATGCATTTTGTAAGAGGTCTAGTCAGTGTTTTTTTCTGGGGGTACACAGGAGTACGCATACCCCTAAACATTTTGTGAATCTAAGTTTGACCTCGTTGAGGGGCAGTATTTCAATATGAGTAGGAAAATGAGAGCACCCCTAAACATTTTTTAAAGAAAAAAAGCACTGGGTCTAGTCATCCAGCCAAAGAGACACAGCCCCATAGGGAACAATTTCACTAATGAAATACCCACCCCCCCCCCCCAGTGGTAAGATGTCCCTGCCAGTCCAGGGACAGTCCCGGGTTTACATAAGCTGTAGCGGTTTCACATTTGATCCTGGAATGTCCCGCTTTCCCTTAGGATGTCCCTGTTTTCACTGGAGAAATGTTGGAGGGGAAGTCTCTTATTTTCATTGAAGAAATGTTGGAGGGTAGGCAGTCTGTCCATCAGCACACCACACTTGAAAGGAATAGAGACTCAACATTCAACACTCACCTCCAAGATCTTCAGAAGGTGGTGCATTGTGGGGGCCTCTGAAAGTAGCCCCTTGAGCATTGCACCCAGGGCTTCAGAGGCTCCTCTGCAAAGGGCCTGCAAGCAACAGAAAACAAGCAACGTCATTGCTACATAGCAGATCTCCATCCCCAAACAGAGCAGGCAGAAAAGGAGCTATGCAGAGCCTTTTCGCTCAGACTGTCTAAGACAGTTCCTCCTTTGGGAAGGGGATCCATGCACAGAGGGTACAAAGGTGGGCTTGTTATCAGAATGCCTCCTCTTGCTTCATCTGAAATGCAGAAGTCTGTGCATTGCTCAAGACGAAATGTGCCTTAGTGGTTCAGCTCAGAGACAAGGGATTGGTGACCACAGACACAGCAGGTGTTTTTCAAGACTGTTGAAATTCAGTAAGAATTTACCTTGTCGCAAACCGCTTCGCTTTCTGTGCTCTTTATAATGAGGCGTGACAGAGTGACTTGGAGCAGCTTCGCCTCTAGTTTCTCTGAGAGCGGAGGGCTGCTTCTGCTGTAAGGGGGGAGGAAAAACCAGGATTCTATTATGTGATGGAGGGAATATTCATCAGATTTAGCTGAAGTTGTGCTTGGCTCCATCATCCAGCCCAAAAGAAGGTATCCCTGAGAACCAGAGGGGAAAAGATATGCACATTTGGGTGACATTTCAAAGGAATTGGTACAATTTACTCCAAAAAGGAAAAAGAAAACCTCAAGGTGTTTGTTGGTTTCTGTACCTGTTTATAACTATCATAAACAAGGTTGCAGTTCCCATGGCAGCAGGAGTCTGCCCACAGCCTCCCAGCCCAGCCAGACTTCCTTGCATCTGTGGTATTTGAGAAAGCTCAGGTGGACTGGGAAGCTTCTAGGAGTTTTGTCTAGTCAGCAGCGAAGGCAGAACTTTATTTGAAATGGATAATAAAGGAAAAGGGGGAAAAAATCTCTGCTATTATTTAAGTTAAGTAAGGTCAGTCATCGGTCCTTGTAAGTTCAGGGGGAGGGATCCTTACCCACCCTAAAAAAAAAAGTAGCAGAAAATCTCACCCCACATGCATGCGGGATGATGAATCTGCAAACATGTGATGGATTTTTTTACCACACTGTTTGCCAAAACAACTGATGCACCCATAATGTAGGAACCTATAGGAAAGTTGCTCTTGGAAAGAGCCTTTCTGGATCCAAACTCTGCCAAGGGGATGGAAACTTGCAAGCGTAGTTGTTCTAATGGCAGAGGCTTTCCCATTGATGATGAAAGGAAAAGAGAAAGGGATCATCAGAATATCATTTTCCTAGGCTGCAAGGCAAGCACATTTATAGCACAGTCTATTTGAAGCACGTCTACTTAGAAACAGGGCAATTCCCCCTAGCCGGCCTGAGGCCAACTTCTCTAAAGGACCTGTGGAGGGTTGTTAGGAGAGTCAAAAGCTCTTCCCAGAACCTCCTCAGAGCCAATAATCCTCAGATCCTTGCTCACCCACTTGCTGATTTGCCAGGGTTTGTGGCTAGTGGAGCACAATCTGCTTCTTTGTGGTGCATTTGCTCACTCCAGTCCTTTTCCTTTGCTTCTGACTGCTCTGTGGCGTGGGGAAAAATATCTCCTGTTCCACCAGACTCCTACCACAACTTACCTCAGATTTGCGATTGCATTCATGCAGCTGGTAAAAATGAAAAAGGCAAGGGGATGGTCTTTGTATCGCTCCATCAGGCCCTTGAAGAGATGGGTGGGGGGGACAGAAGAAATGGAAATCAGCTGCACGTAGTTCCTCTCAGCTCCCTAAAGTAGTTTACTCATAACTTCACCACCAACTGACTTTGAGCTGTTTTCTTGATATTGGACATGCAAGCAAGTTATCAAGCATGAAATGCAACTCCACAAAACCCATGTCTGTACAGTATCAATGTGAAGGGGTTTCCATGTGCAGAAGAGGCCACATATCCCAGGCACCCACATGTTACACGTAGACCTCTCCACAGAGAGAGGTTCTAGACATGCAGGTCCTCCATTTCCACTGTTCTCTTCTCTGCCGTGCACTAGCCTTACCCACCACCAGAATATCTTGCAGAAAATCCACTGCTAAGATCTCTCCTATCCACCCTGTGGGTGATACCTTCTCAAAGTACTACCTCACTCACCACTATCTTCTTAGCAAGGTCCTCCTTTGCCATGATGGGCTTCCTTTCTGCTTCTATTGCTGCTAAGAAATTGATGGCCATGCCGATCCCCTGGAAGTTATAAAAGGCAAGAAGCCATTAAAGTGATGGGAAGAGATCTTTGACGGCTTGCCTGAAACAGCCCAGGTGCCTCCTCACGCTGGAGATGGAAGCCAACATAAATGGCACCCACCACGCCCATAAGCGCCTAGTAGGAAGCTCCAAATTGGTACGGGGAATGTGTTTCACTGTGTTGGCAGCCAGGTGGGGATGACTGTACCTTTTCGCCATGGTCTTCCCATACTTCCAGGGAAGGAATTGGTCCCCCTTCCACTGGAGTCTGCGGGGTGACTTTGCTGTTCTTTTTCAATAAGGATTGCAGTCGTTGAAGCCTAGAGCAAAATGAGGAAGTAGGTGAGAAATGAGACTCACAGACTCCTCCCCTGTTACATGACTGCAGTGCCCCAGAGCCACGTCAAGGTTCAAGATGTGACATGAATTCCCACTTGTCACCGGTAGCTATTTGCATCTTCTTGATCTTCAAATGGTTCAGATTGCCAGCAAGCTGGTATCTCAAACTGTCCTGGGAAGGGAGTGTTTTCCTCAAGCCCAGAGGCAGGGGCTAAAAGGGGGCAGCTGCTGTGTTTACCATGGTCCTGACTGAGAAAGCCAATCTTAGCTAGGGAAGAAATAGCCCCCTACCCCCTGTGAGGGACTGGCATGAACCATCATAAACGATGAGACAAGCACAATGCAGAAGCTGTGGGAGAAAAGTCCTACTTACATGTTTGTTGATATGATTCTTCCTTTTTGAGCAATATCAATAAATATGAGCAGGTAGCTGGCTAGCTTCCAGGAAGCAGGTCCAGCAATGCTCTGAGGCTTACCTGTCCGGTGAGTTAGCAGGGGGTGACGTCACAGTGGAGGTCATCTCACAATGGCCTTAGCAGCCTGATATTGGAAGCCTTGGGCTCGCTCATTCCTAAGTTGCAAACAGAGCTAGTGAAAGTTTAATGAAGCAACCGTTGTGGGACATTTTGCAGTCAGACCTAACAATGCGTGTCTATGCTAGTTAGTAAATGAAGGGGTTAAGGACCACAGAGCTGTGAACTGCTAGAGAAGGCTTGGCTAGGTGATGCCGCCTCACCTTTGGGGAGGGAGGAAGTAAGCCTTGTTTCCTATTCCTTTCTCTCCCTCTACACTTTGAACCATGTAACTGACCAGACGCATGATGCTGGCGGTTTGTGCCCAGACTCCATGTTTGAAGATACTTTTTGTAGTTTGTGCTTTAAAAACGTTTTACCTGTTTCTGATGTGGCGTTGAATGATGCATCAGTAAGACCTCTGGTTACTGTAAATAAAGCATTTGAACTTACTTCAATTTGTGGTATATTCACTGTGAGAGGGGTAGAGGTGGTGGAGCACATTGTGAATGCTTAATACTGGAATATTTACAGATGTAACAACCGGTATTTCCCCACTTTGCAAACATTGCATATATTTCAGCTTTAAACTCTGCTTGGGGGCTCTTTTGGCTACAGAGTGAGACAAGTCCAGCGCTTTTTGAATTCAGGCAGTCAGCCATTTTTAATTTCATAGTTTCCCATGGGGGACATCAGGATTAATTGGCATTCCCCAGTTAAAGTGGTACCTCGGGTTACATACGCTTCAGGTTACATATGCTTCAGGTTAGGTAAAGGTAAAGGGACCCCTGACCATTAGGTCCAGTCGTGGCCGACTCTGGGGTTGCGGCACTCATCTCGCTTTATTGGCCAAGGGAGCCGGCGTACAGCTTCCGGGTCATGTGGCCAGCATGACTAGGCCGCTTCTGGCGAACCAGAGCAGCGCACGGAAACACCGTTTACCTTCCCTCCGGAGCGGTACCTATCTATCTACTTGCACTCTGACGTGCTTTCAAACTGCTAGGTTGGCAGGAGCAGGGACCGAGCAATGGGAGCTCACCCCATCACAGGGATTTGAACCGCCGACCTTCTGATCGGCAAGTCCTAGGCTCTGTGGTTTAACCCACTACAGACTCCGCCAACCCAGAAATATTACCTCGGGTTAAGAATTTTGCTTCAGGATGAGAACAGAAATCATGCAGCGGCAGCGCAGCAGCAGCAGGAGGCCCCATTAGCTAAAGTGGTGCTTAAGGTTAAGAACAGTTTCAGGTTAAGAACAGACCTCCAGAACGAATTAAGTACTTAACCCGAGGTACCACTGTATTTCCAAACAGCTGTGCCATCTAGTGGCCATAGAGATTACTTCCAGCAAGCTCAAAGCAATGCATATGAGATTCAGTTGACCTTCACAATGCCCCTTTGAGATAAGTTTAGATGTGGGGAAGGGCCACAGCTCAATGACAGAACTTCTGCTTGCAGGGGGAAACTCCAAGTTGAATCGCTGGCAACTCCACGCAGGTCTGAGAATGTCTCTAGACTGAAACCTTGGAGAGCTGCAGCCAGTCCATATAAACAGTACATACTGAGGAAGATGGACCGATGGTTTGACTTGGTATATGATTCCAATGTTCCTATGAGGGATGATAACGTGCCCAGGGCCAGCCAGCAGGTTTCATGAATGAACCCTTTTCCTGTTGGATATTTTTAAAAAATGCAGTGCAAAAGCATATTTTACCAATGAATATTCTGACCACTAATGTGACTGTTGAAAACTCATATTAGGGCAAGATCTTTCTTAAACCAATCAAAAATCACAAAATAGTATGCAAGCTTTTGAGTTCTCTGGAATTCTCCATCAGTTTCATCATTTTATGTGGGGGAAGGGATTGATGCCATTCATCTGGCTGGCAGGCCTTTTGAAGCTAATGGTCTCCCCTGGTTTGTTTGTTTGTTTGTTTGTTTGTTTGTTTATTGAATTGAACTGCAGATAATGGCGAAGGCAACAATATATGGAAACTGTGAAGAATGAGTTCATGAGACAAGTGCCTCACTTACTGAACAACTCAGAAACACCCTTCCTGACACCACATGAGAGTTTCTTGCAACTTTTCTGGGAAAATATTGGAAAAGGGAGAGGTGGAAATTTGAATTATTATTTTAAAGTATTGATAAACATGGTTGACAGGAAATGAGATTGGAAGGTGTTGACTTAGGTGTGAATTAAGGATTGTATAATAAATAATTATGGGTTGATATCCTAATACATAAACACAGTGAAGAAATTTGGAGGAAATAAGAAATAAGGATTGAATGTTTCTTAATACGCTATTGGAGGTAATATGATGTTGGACTAGACAACTGTTGTGGACTATTATATATAAAAACTATAGAAGCATCTCCTTTGAACTTCTTGTATTGAAAGAAATCAATGAACTGGAGAGTCCTGGATTGATGACTGGAAAAATATCACCTTACAGAGGGAGGAACTGCTGGATATTAATCTATTTTTTTTTTTTTTAAATAATATTTATTAAGATTTTCAAAAAAAAGAAAATACAGAAAGCAATAATTAAAATACGTTCATAGCCTTATTTTCATAAATCCACTTTCTGGGACTCCCCCCTTCCCCCACCCCTACCATATTCCTTTTTCATATTGTTGGCTCCACAAGCTCTCAGTTCTGAATAAAAACTTAATTTGTTTAAACCATTATTCGAATTTAAAATTTCTACACTCCACATCAATACCCTTAATAAAACACAGAAAATTTCTTTCCCAGGGCCCACCCCATTTTCATTCCACAATTTCCCTTTTTTTTTAATAATAGAAACACCCCACATAATAAAAATATCAGAAATAAGAAATAAAGAGTATAAAAGATGAGACAAAGCCAGTTCAAAAAAAAAGTTGACAAGCCTTTGGATTTTAGTTCTCCCCCCCCTGTCCCCGGTTTAATTTCCCCCTGACCACCAAACCATATTATCCGCCTGGAATTCTTACAATCCATGAATCACCTATTTCCCCCAACTCCTTGCTGGTTTTTTTTTCTTTTTTTCCCTTTCATAATTATTTTTAGAACACTTAACTTCAGATCTTTAATAAAGCTCCCCCCATTGTTCTTTCCAAATTATAGTCCAGTTTCCTCTTGTTCCGCTGCTGAAACGTTCTAATTCAGAAGCTTAGTAAGTCTGCAGGGATTATTGTTATTCAGGAACAAAAACTTGCGTTCAGTCCCTTCCTTTCTTCAATAGAAAATTCTATTGTCTCCTTTAGCTGAACACCCTGTAGACAAAATATTATTTCCGTTTTGCAGCTTTCCCAGAAGATAACCAGTCCTGTAAAATTCCAATGGTGTTTTTTTCACTTACGACCATCTTTGTAATGTCCCGAAACTCCTCTAGGGGGATTGTTATAACTTTGTCTTCTCTAGTCCAAAAGTCCGATTGTTATCCATATTTTCACCATTTTGTATCCAAGTTTTAACGAGTTGTAGCAAATTGTAACAAATTTAGCCAGCAAAGTTCTCATAATAAAATCCTCTCTGCTTTCCGATTTTGACAGCTACTTTGACAGCTGTCAAAATCTCCGACTCTTTTCACCAGGCTCTCTCTTCAATCACCCCGGTTCCCAGGGGGGGGGGTTACGTTTCTTCTCCCTCAATTCATCCTCCAGCACAGTTCTTATGATTCCCCATCGTGGAATTCTTAGTGATTATCAGCAATACAAATCTTTTTGGACCTTGGTTTCCCCGTCCTTGTCTTGAAAGGTTTACAATAGGGGGGGGGACTGACTTCCTTTTTGGATCCCCCCCCGCTCGTATCCAATTCAAAAAGAAATTCTTTTTTTCCTCCTTTTAAACCCAGTTTCCAAATTACTCACGGGTTGTTGTCTAAAAGTCCGAATTTTCAATAGAAGAAGTCAGCGCTCTCCGCCGGATGGCATGCGGCTGCGCTCGGCAGGGATAGCAGAGGACTCAAAGCACCACGCTTCTCCCCGGCACCCGATCCGTAGCCTTTAAAAAGGCTCCTTCACGAGTCGGGAGGGCGCTAGCGGTGCCAGCCGAGTCTCCATGTCCACGACCCTCGTGGCCGTGGTTTTTAAGGGTCCCCGCATCGCCGGTGCGGTAGGACCCAGCCCCTGCCGAGCAGGCTCCCTCCGGAGCTCGGAGGGAGTCCGCCATTCGGCGATGGCGCCAACCCGGAAGTCCTGCTGGATATTAATCTAGATGGAACATTTGAGTATTCTGAAGAATTATTGTAAATGTTGAAAGTCTTTTTTACCTATTTCTTTCTGTTTTATCTTTCTTTCTCTCTTTATACCTTTATTACTATCTATAATATTCTCTGTATTATTGTATTTTGAAAAGTCTGAATAAAGCTATAAAAAAAGAGAGAGAGTTTCTTTTACTTCCTGCGAAGCCTGTAATGTGATGAACATTGTGGGCAGACTGTCTAAACTATGCACTGAGACACAGATGATGTGCTTTCTGAAATAATTCTGGCTTGGACTGGTTCTGCATTGTGCAAAAGGTTATGCTCTGCCCTTGTTTAATATTTTACAGTCACGGAGAGCTAAGACAAAAACGGAAGTGCAGAGCTGTTGAATATTGACAGTCAACAGGGTATGTTAGCTGGGCATTTTAATAAAATGTATTTTTTGAAACAGATTCACCTGTTGTAAAAATTAGGTATTGGTAGCTGGCATGGGTTTTTCCCCTATTTTGGCTCAGTGAGAAGAGAAAGGGAGGCACACTCCTATTCCACTCCTATTGGTACTAGTGGTATTTAATGTTTTCTTATGCAAAGCCACCCTGTGCTCCAGATTGGAAGAAGCATGAGGTCTAAAAATATCCAATAAATAATTTTAATCCTTCTCAGGCATTATGGCATGATTACAATCATGGGTGTTCCATTCTGGGGGAGTGGCAGGACTGGGACCGCTGCCCTAACTCTGTTCAGCTCAGTCATGTGACCTGGCATCCCTGACATTGATGCCAAAATCCAGCATCGCCTGAGCTCTGCGAGTGCAGCTTTCTCCCAATTGAAGTGCAGAGTGCTTGAGGACTGGGACATTCGCAGGGAAACCAAAATGCTTGTTTACAAAGCTATGGAACTACCATAGCTGTATGCTTGTGAAATGTGGACCACTTATAAACGCCATCTCCAACTCCTCGAAAGATTCCATCAACGGTGTCTCCGAAAATTTTTACACATCACTTGGGAAGACGGGCGAACTAATGTCAGTGTACTGGAAGAAGCAAAGATCACCAGTGTCAAAGCAATGATTCTTCAATATCAACTTTGTTGGACTGGTCATGTTGTGCGGATGCCTGATTATCATCTTCCAAAGCAACTACTCTATTCTGAACTTAAAAATGGAAAGCATAATACTGGCGGTCAACAAAAGAGGTTTAAAGACTCTCTCAAGGCAAATCTTTAAAAATGCAGTATAAACACTGGCAACTGGGAAACACTGGACTGCGAGTGCGCCAGTTGGAGAACAGCCTTTACCAAAGGTGTCATGGACTTTGAAGGCGCTTGAATGCAGGACGAAAAGGAGAAATGTGCTAAGAGGAAGGCATGCTTGGCAAACCCTCACCGTGATCAACTCCCACCCGGAAACCTATGTCCCCACTGTGGAAGGACGTGTGGATCCAGAATTGGCCTCCACAATAACTTATGGACTCACTGTAAAAACTGTGTTTATGGAAGACAATCTTACTTGGCTATGAGTGATCGCCGAAGAAGAAGAAGAAGAAGAAGAAGAAGAAGAAGAAGGGTGGTGTGAGTCAGACTCTATTGTAAAAGCTTGTTTTCCCTCGGCCAGGCTTAGACCTGGCTCACGTGGCAGCAGCCACACCCCTGAACAGAGTTTGGAACAAGAATAATTTACACCAGCTTAATTTGAGCAGCTGTAAATTTCGCTGACATCCTACACTTAGGATTGCTCCAGTAGGAACAAGCAGAGATGCTGGAGGTTACTTTGATGGTTTTAGAAAAGCAGCCAATAGCCTTAAGTGATTTTGAAAGGAGAGAGCCATTTAGGAATCGGAGTTCAGCTTTTTCCCCATTCCCCCACTGGCTGGGAGTGAGTGTGAAAGAAGAATATTCAGTCTTATCTTGGAGCTGGACTTGCAAACACAAAAGGGACATGGTTTTGCTCTCTGTGAGGATCCAGTGCTAGGGCATTAAGGAGCCTGCCTGGAAAGCTGAGGGAGGAGACTATTATCTATCGCAGTGTAAATGCTGTGAGGCCGTTTGTCTTCTACTCAGCCTGTATATGTGTGTAAATAAAACCATACATCACAAAAAAGGCAACACAACAGTTTTAAGTGAGCTTCATCCTAAATAAACTTAACCTGAGAGATGTTCTGGCACCCCTGAAATCACTCACCAGAGCTTCAGGTGTGCACAGGGCCGGATGAGGTTTGATGAGACCCTACTGAAGGTAATGGGGCCATTTATATATCCAGCTGTCCTTTGTCAACAACAACAAAAATTGTGTTGAATATATGCTATATGGTAATTTATGGACCAAATAGGTCCATATACAACACACAACACTGTTGCTGTATGTAGGTTTTATTTTATTTGTTTTTTATCTTATATTTTGGAAATCAACATCCAGTTGTTGTTTTTTTATTTTTGGGGGGAGGCCAAGAGAGTGGGGCCCTAAGCTATAGCTTGTTTAGCTTATATGTAAATCCAGCACTGGGTGTGCATAACCACGTTTATTAAACAGACACAGAAATGTTACTGCTGCTACCATAAATCCAAGGGCTTAAGTTTCTGAAACATTACAAACCTAGTGCAGGTGGGGATGTTACCATTTTATTCAGTGATAGAGAACCTGCTGGACATCAGCTCCCATCAGCCTTGCTCCCAGGGTGATGGGGGATGTAGTCTAGCAACATCTTGAGGGCCACAGGCTCCGCATTCATGGTCATAATTGCTTATGGCAAAGCAGCATTATACTGTTGTTGTTTATATTTTGAAAAATATTGTGATTCCTTATGATTATCATGTTCTGTATTTCCAGGTACCATGACCTTTGTTCTTCACTGGTGAATAAACCTGTGTATTTTTAAGTAAGGCTGTGACTGTCCTGAGATGAAGTCACTTCCACCTTGTGACAGTGTCCATTCGACGTGGGAGAGATTCAGAATGAGGAAATCATCCACAGCGTAGCTGAGGTGATTCAAGGGCCGAGCTTGATGAAACATCAGGAAGCTATGCTCTTAAAGTTGAAGGAAGCAGAGGATGCAGTGCTGCCTAGTTAATCCTTTCCACCCTGGGCATCTTTCAGATTCACCACACAAACATTTGAAATTTGCACGTGAGTGGGTGGGAAGGAATATAGTTACTATACATTAAGCAACTTTCCTGAGCTTCAATGTATGGCTTTGCATTTATAAAACAGTTCTGTGAGATATGCAAGGTTGCTCTTCTGTTCCTCCACTCTTTTCTCTAAAGAATAAAAGAATTATTCCCGCAAGGAAATTTATTGTAGTGATAGGAGGTGAATAACTTTGTTTGTGACAAGCCCTTGCAACTCTATCATACAAATGAATCGATATGCAAAACTGTGCTGAAACATAGCCCTGTTCACTGAATTCATCAATAGATATATCATTTGGATATAGAAATATAATCTAGTAACCAGCTAGTCTTCCATATGTCAATAGTGCTTTTTTCAGTTCTTTCCCATAATTATTAATATTGAACAAAATAAATTGTCATACCATCAACATATATTTTATCTGTGTGCCTTTTATTGTATCATGTTGTCTGAAACTGAGCTAGATATAGCAGGAAATGTTATGTAACTCTATACAAGTTATTTCAGTTTTGTGACAGATCATTGTGGAGAATTACGTATGTAGGACTCTGTCGCTGACCTTCCAAACCGTGTGTGTTTCATGCCATCCCAATCTCTGAGCATTGTAGAAGAGTTTGGATTTGATATCCCGCTTTATCACTACCCGAAGGAGTCTCAAAGCGGCTAACATTCTCCTTTCCCTTCCTCCCCCACAACAAACACTCTGTGAGGTGAGTGGGGCTGAGAGACTTCACAGAAGTGTGACTAGCCCAAGGTCACCCAGCAGCTGCATGTGGAGGAGCGGGGAAGCGAACCCGGTTCACCAGATTACGAGTCTACCGCTCTTAACCACTACACCACACTGGCCAGGAGTACCAGGCACACTTATCAGGGTCTATGTTTCCATTTGGACAATGAGGCACAGCAGAGACTGTGGTGTTGTAATGATATACCATTTATTTACACATATATGCAACCTGAGCCCTAGACAGAAGGAGTTCAGCGCATTCACATCTCCTGCTTCTCCGTAGGTGCAGCAGTCTTGGATCCAAAAGAGCCAAAAGCCATGCCCTCTGTCCCTATAACGGCCTGTCAGCCCACATGGTGCTTTGACCCCTACTTTCTCTGCAGCTTGCCAACTCCAAACTAAACTCCCTCCTCGCTTACATCAGGCCAGATGGAAACCCTAAACCTTTCACAAACCCTTTTTGTTTGCACCCACTAACACGTGGCTGCAGGAGGGGCTCCACTCCCTTTCCTGTCTGTTGTGGAATGGTGTCATAGTGCTTTAAAAGTATAGTGTGAATGTGGTCGGAGATGTCACAACCATAGGCTGTGGACTAAATCAAATGAACATATTGGTTACTACAACAAAGGGATTTCCATGCAGAGGTTTTGAGTCATCTAAAGAAACAGTAATGTGTGCTTAAAATGAATAAATAAAGAAGGTTGGCAGGTTCCCCTTTTCTTCTTTCTTCTACCGTGATGCTTTAATAAAATGTAGCTTTGCTAGTGGTAGAAACGCCCACTATTAAAGCAGTTCACTCTAACATGAAACATTGGGAAGTCTTGTTGGGCTCGTGGCATTTTCCCTCCTCTGTCCTTGCATAATATTATTTGGTTCAGACAAGGTCATGGCTAATTTGTAAGATGTTCAGTTATCCTAGGCTCTTTGCAACGACCTTGTTAAGTTTATTTTTCTTCTGTTGTTGGAGTATATGTTATAATATGTCGTAAACCTAAAATCTTTTTTAAACACCTGTGACCTTGGTAGCTGTAATATAGTTGCACGAGGCTGGGTTTGCTGGGTTAGCCTTCAAAATCAATGAAATGTGTTTCTAATGAACCGTACAGGTAAGGGAGCAAAAAATGTCATTGTGGTTTTTTCTACATTAGAACAAATGTATTACTTATTAGCGCTGCACCCAAATGACTAAGCTGATATAATTCCTGATGGGCCCTTTCGGTTATTGATCACATGCTCCGTGCTGATTGCTTTTATGAACACAGATAGCTTCCATAATTTCCTGTCAGGTTATTAATGCAATAATTTGACTCATTAGACTTTCCTTCCCAGTATGCACCACCAGGGGAAATACTGAGGGAACATTTCCATCAGCTATTGCAAACCCAGATGGCTGCTGGTGATTTCTAAGTTAAACATTACATATATGTGTGTGCAAGGTATCTTAACAATGTATCCATAGTTTATAAAATATTCTGGAAACTGAAATATGCATACTCTCTCCGCTTGTGGATTCTGCTCCCCCCCCCCCAGTTAATTTATATGTACTGTCATTTCCCCATTAGATTTGCACAGAAATTGAGCTCACAAAACATTGTCCTTGTCCTTAAAATGTAAACAGAAGGCTGCCTTTATATATGACACTTTTTTATCAATGGAAAAATTATCTTTTTCTCATCTTGGCATCCTTGCATGCATTCAGACGCTGCTTCGCGCAGCTATAAAGTCACAGAAAGCACCTCTGCTGATTTTTAACATGACCAGTACAACTCTCTTTTTCCATATGGAGAGAGCAATTCACGATTAGAGAGTTAAGAAATGTTCATGACTGAAAGAGCCCCAAGATACAGCCTCGAATCAGGTGTGTCAGGTTTCTCTCCTGCTTTACAAGTTTAGAATACAGGAGGTCACTGAAGAGAATGAACTTCCTTGCAGCAGTATAATCATCACACCCTTTAAGATTTTTTACAGACATTTCTCACCCGCTGAGTGTTTCAAAGATAAAAAAATCTGATTTCAGGTAAATGTAGGGCTCCAAATCTCCCCTTGTGAATTGACAATTTGAGTCAGGCTTTGCGCTGTTTAAAAACATCTTTAGTCTGCCATGGAACTGGTATGATGATGCCCCCAGATCCCAGTCACTCAACTTATTTTTGCTGTTTATTTTGACTGTCAGTGAATATGGTTGATGAGAAATTTCCAGGTACTGGAAGTATATCAGAGGAGTAATAGTCTTCCTTTCTAATTATTATTATTATTATTACCACACACACAAACACACACACACACACACACACACACACACACACACACATTTCAGGAAGGGAATGACTTCCAGTATTATAGTTTTGTTAGTCTGTTTCAGTAAAAGCAACAGAATCTTGGAAGCTAATCAATTTATTCTGGCATTACAGTCCACAAAAGCATATGTCGTGATATGTCCGCTAGTCTTTAAGGTATCTCAGTACTCTTTACTGTCCCGTCCCCCCCAGCAATAGACTTACAGTGTTGCCCGTCTCTACACTTTTACCTTTCTGAAGTGGATAGAAAATAAAAATAATTAGAGAGACATAATAGAGTGAATAAGTTCATGCCACACAAGTCTTTATGTGGCCACTTAATGCTGTCCTCCCTTCAGAAAGGGTCATCTGTGGCTGATACGTACCCGGTACATATCATTCTGAAGAGACACAATCCTTCCATGACCACCGTATTGCCTCAGAATTGGACATGTGCCTCAAGATTCAAACACTCTATGTATAACTGAGGTGACAGAAGCCATGTTCAGGCGTTTCTGCCCATGCACATTGAAACAAGAGGTCCTGTATGGGGATATGCCCCTCATTCACGTTACCCTGGGTTCACGCTCTGTGCGTAGCAATGTATGTGCCTAAAGCTCCATGCATTTCCCTCCCACCCCTCTTGGGTGGAGGAACTTTGGGTGCCTATATCCGTACACATATAGAGTCCTTTCACACACTGTCAAAAGTTGAAGATGGGGGAATGGCCACTGTGTGGGCTGGGAGAGGAAAGGGAGCCAACGTAAACCCACCTCCACCATGCATACGGAACTGTCTAGCCTTCCTAGTGTCTTTGTGAGGGAGGTGTGTCATGATGTGAACAGCATATGATGGCATTTGTATGAGAGAATAAGAATGTTTTTCCCGTGCTAAGAATGTACCTCATGAGACAGAGACAACCACTTTTTTCCTTCAGGTGAGGGGGAACCAGATGCGGTCAAGCCAACCCCCACATAAAACTGAAGGCGATGTAGTCCCTGTATAAGGACTGCTACTATCTCACTTATGTGCATTTCAATTTGCCCTCAATTATTCTCTTGTGGAAATTACAGAAGAACAAAACACTGCAGTTGGCCACACCAGTCACCATTCTCAGACCACCACCCCTCAAAGAATCCTGCGCTTCTATCACCATAGCAATGAGACACTTACAATCACTACGATATAAGCTATTTTGCCTTCATTGGATTTTGTACAATCCTAGAGGAGATTATGTGCTCCATGCACACTGGTGGTGTTCTATTATTATGATTACAGTATGCCCGGATCTTATGCGCGCTTAGCTCGCGTGATTTTGAGTATACGTGGGCAAGGTGGGGGTGCTCTCTCGAGATTTTGCAGGAAGTCAGCCCAAAGGCATCCCTAACACTCCCAGGGTTGGCGCACTGAGTAGGACTTGCCCAAGAAACAAGGCTGAGAACTTAAATGCTCTTTTTGTGCTGAGTAGGCCCAAGCAGGACACAGGTGGCACTGTGGGTTAAACCACAGAGCCTAGGACTTGCTGATCAGAAGGTCGGCAGTTTGAATCCCCACGACGGGGTGAGCTCCCATTGCCCAGTCCCTGCTCCTGCCAACCTAGCAGTTCAAAAGCACGTCAAAGTGCAAGTAGATAAATAGGTACCGCTCCAATGGGAAGGTAAACGGCGTTTTCGTGCGCTGCTCTGGTTCGCCAGAAGCGGCTTAGTCATGTTGGCCACATGACCCGAAAGCTGTACGCCAGCTCCCTTGGCCAACAAAGCGAGATGAGTGCCACAACTCCAGAGTCGGCCACGACTGGACCTAATGGTCAGGGGTCCCTTTACCTTTACCTTAGGCCCAAGCAGACCTGGCATGAAAATAACTTTTAAGCTCTTAGTCTTGTTTCCAGGCAAGGTCTGTTCAACAAACCAGCTCTGGAACAGGTAGCATTGTTCTCTCTCTCTTTCCCCCCACCAACTACTTTATAGAAGGCAGGCTAGCTAGCCACAGGGTGGTTCTAAGGTGTCAGGGAACTGCCATCGGAAGGAAGGGAGGTGAAAGGGCTCACACAGGTTGGGAGAGACTCAGCAGCTGAAGAGGGAACCAGTAGGGGGAGAGGAGCTGAGCTGAGGGAAAGTGAGCTGGAGGGATGGCTCAGAGACACTTCCAGCGAAAACAGTGGGGAGGTTTCAGGACCTCCTGTAGGGACACCCACTCCTCGCCGGAAACTGTCACGCAGAGAGTCCAGAAGACGTGTTTCCGTTAAGGAGCTTTTATGTTGGAAGCGATTCCGAAAGCAACCACTGTCGGAATCTGCTAGTGACTAGAGGAGCCATGTCTGAGGGGCTCCGTCACAGACAGAGGTTTGTGGACTTGAACAAACTCTGAGGGGATACGATTTTACGCACAAGCAGCTCATCATCCCATCACAGCATTCCGACAGTCTTTGAAAGCAGCTTGTGCAGGAGAAGGCATCATGAGCAACCCAGCCGGAACCGGAGAAGCAGGAGCTGGAGCGGGTCCAAGCCTGGAAGAAAGGTACCGGGTGTTGGAGGTCCAGCTAGCGCTGCAGACGGCGAGGCTTGAGGAGAGGAGGGCTCAGGATGCAGACAAAAAGGGGAAAGCCACCCAGCTCGCCAGAAAGGTACCAGGATTGGTGCAGAAGTTTGGGGGGGAGCCCAAAGACTATCATGGCTTTCGGACAGAGATGCAATATGCCCTCAATCTGCAGTTTGATGAATTCCCTGACGAGGAATCACGAGTGGCTTTCGTGATTGGGCATCTTGAAAAGGGGGCGAGAGACTGGGTTAGACCCCTGATGGCAGCGAATAGTGACGTCCTAAAGGACACGATGAAGTTCTTTCGCGCCATGGATCTGATGTTTTCCAGCGATATTGAACAGGGAGTGGTGCGCAGACAGTTAATGGCTTGCAAACAGGGGAGCCGATCTGTCCGTGAGTACTGGACTGAGTTCACCATGTTGATCCATAAATTGGGGTGGGATCTATCGGCGGAACCCATTCAAATGCTCTTTGAAGAAGGGCTTTCTTCGGCTGTGAAAGACGAACTTTCCCGGGCGCCCAGGGCGGAGTCTATGGACCAGCTGACCAAATCAGCGCTGACCATAGGAGCGCGCCAGGAGGCGAGAGCATTGGAGAGGCGGGAAGGGAAGGGGGAACGTTGGAAGGAGTTCCGCATTCCAGACATTCCAGAGCCAACTTTCCCGCCGGTAGAGCCGATGGAAATCGGAACAGCGCGTGCGCGCGCAGTTTCAAAGCCCAGTGAGGGGGGAAAGAAGGAGGGAAAAGGCGCCCGGAAATGCTATCTCTGCCAACAGCCAGGTCACTTTGCCAGAGTCTGCCCCCAGAGGAAGGAATGGCAAGGGATGGTAGGAGCTGTGGAGGGAAGAGAGGAAGAAATACCGGAGCAAGTAAAAGCCAACGCCTGGCTGCCACCGTCGGGGCACAGCAGCCAGGCCAAAGAGCAGTGAAAGTGCCCACGCCAGAACCTCCTAAACCCGCCCTAGTGATAGAAGTGGCGCTAGAGCTGCCAAACGGACACCCTCTAAAGATAAAGGCGCTGTTGGACTCAGGCAGCTCCTGCAATTTCATGAGCAAAGAGTTTGCAGCTGAACACCAGATACAGACGATCCCTTTAAGCAACCCCCTGCAGGTGACCACGATCGATGGCAGGGAGCTGTTGGGAGGAGAAGTCAGCTTGCAGACCGTCCCAATGATAATGAAGGTGGCAAGGCACACCGAACTGATAGCGTTTAATGTGGCCACCTTGGGAGGAGCTCCCATTATATTGGGGATGAGCTGGCTAGCGTTACATGATCCGCTGGTGGGCTGGCATCAGAGAGTGGTTTCTTTTGGTTCAGCACATTGCTTAGAACACTGCAAAGAGGGAAAGGGTTTGGCAGGGGCCCAAGCCACCCTAGCAGGGACTGAAGTAATGGAGAACGTGAAGGTACCACGACAATACGCAGATCTCCGCGACGTCTTCAGCGAAAGGGAAGCTGACCAACTACCCCCGCATAGACCCTTTGACTGTCAAATCAATTTACTCCCTGGGGCACAGCTCCCTGTAGGCAAGCTGTACGCCATGTCAGACAGAGAGATGCAGGAGCTAAGAGAGTTCATTGACAAGAACCTGAAGAGAGGGTTCATCAGAGAGTCCAGGGCGGTGGGGGGCAGCCCAGTGTTTTTTGTGGATAAAAAAAACACGAACAAGCCGAGGCTGGTGTGTGACTTCAGGGCCTTAAATGCAGTGTCAGAACCAGTGGCCTTCCCTATGCCCAGGATTGACGACATTTTGACAAGGGTGCGGAAGGGAAAGATTTTCACAAAGCTGGACCTAAGGGGGGCGTACAACCTGATACGAATAAGGAAGGGGGATGAATGGAAAACCACCATGTTCACCCCTTTAGGGGCATTTGAATATTTAGTTATGCCCTTCGGCCTACAAGCAGGCTCCGCATGCTTTCAATCGTTTATGAACCACGTCCTGGGGCCTTTGCTTTACAAGAATTGTGTGGCCTTCTTAGACGACGTGTTGGTGTATTCTGAGAATGAGGAGCAGCATGTGAGAGACGTCAGAGAAGTGTTGAGCAGGCTGCAAGCCAACCAGCTGTGGGTGAAACTGGAGAAGTGTCAGTTTCATACCAAGGAGGTGGAATTCCTGGGGTATCGCCTGTCAGACAAGGGATTGGCCATGGATCCCGGCAAGGTCCAGGCGGTGCTGGAATGGAAAACACCCAAAACAAGGAAGGATGTGCAGAGGTTCCTAGGATTTGGGAACTTCTATCGTAAGTTCATCCGAAACTTTGCCCACCTGACGGCGCCCATTACGGACTGTCTCAGCAGTAAGAAGAAGTTCGTTTGGACTGAGGAGGCGGAGCGAGCATTTGAGGAACTAAAAAGGGCCTTCGCCTCGGAACAACAACTCCTGCATGTGGATTTACAAAAACCGATGAGAGTGGAAACTGACGCATCAGACAGAGCGATTGGGGCGGTGCTTCTGCAGCCAGGGAAGGAGGAGTCAGAGTGGAGACCGTGTGCCTTTTTTTCGCGAAAGCTGAACAAATCCGAGAGGAACTACACGGTGTATGACCGAGAACTACTAGCCATTCATGAGGCGTTCCGGAGATGGAGGCACCTGCTAATTGGCGCACAACATAAGGTGCAAGTGTGCACTGACCACAAGAACCTAGAGTATTGGAGGACGGCACGAGTGCTCAACCAACGGCAAGTGAGATGGGCCCAGGAGTTCTCCAAATTTAACTTTGAGATTTGTTACGTGCCAGGCCCAGAGAACATTAGGGCGGACGCTCTCTCACACAAACCTGAATATTTGGAGGGGGAGGGAGCACCCGAAGAGAGACATGTCATTCCAGAGGACCGCTGGGTGTGTGGGGCGGCATTGGTGGGACAAAGAGAACTGGTAGAGGAAACAGAGAATGATGAATACGCCCAGAATAAGCTCAGAGGTCTTAGGGGTGAGGGAGAGGAACCAGGGGGTTTCGAGGAAAGAAATGGAGCTTTGTATTACAAAGGGGCACTGTATATCCCTGAAGGAGACTTAAGGGGGAGGGTACTCAAGCAGTTGCACGACAGCCCCACGGCGGGGCATTTTGGACAACACAAAACCATGTGGTTGGTCACCAGGGAATTTTGGTGGCCTAAGGTGAGGGAAGATGTACGTGAGTATGTAAGAGGGTGCGAGCAATGCCAGTGAGCCAAAGGGGAAAGGCGGGCGCCGGCGGGGCTATTAGAACCCTTACCAACCCCAGAACGACCTTGGGAGGCAGTGTCGATAGATTTTATGACTGATCTGCCGAAGTCCAAAGGGAAAACAGCCATCATGGTGGTGGTAGACCTACTAACAAAGATGTGCCACTTTGTAGCCTGCTCGCATGCAGTCACGGCGGAAGAGACAGCGAAGTTATTTGTAGAACACATTTTTAGGTTGCACGGAGTGCCATTGAGGGTGGTCTCAGACCGAGGAAAACAATTTACTTCCAGGTTCTGGAGGAAGCTCATGAGCTTACTGCAGGTGGAGGTCAACTTTTCGACTGCCCGGCACCCTGAAACCAACGGGCAGGCGGAAAGAGCAAACGGTGTCCTCCAGCAATACCTGAGGTGTTATGTCAATGACAGAGAGAATGACTGGGTAGAAAAGTTGGCGCTGGCGGAATTTGCCTACAACAATGCCGAGAATGTGTCCACAGGGATGAGCCCCTTCTTGGCTAATTATGGGTGTCATCCCAGGGCTTTCCCAGGGGGAGAAGGGGAGAGATGGAGCGTCCCGGCAGCCGAGCATTTTGTAGAAGAAATGGAAGCAATCCATCGTCAGCTCCAACTCAACTTAGAAAGGGCGAAGGAAGAATACAAGAGGCAGGCAGACAAGAACCGAAGGGAAGGTGAAACCATAAGGGTGGGAGATAGGGTGTGGCTGTCAACCCAAGGGTTGCCGTTCAAAGGAGGTTGTAAGAAATTAAGACCCAGGAGATTGGGTCCCTTTGAGGTCATTCAACAGGTCAACCCAGTGGCTTTCAGGCTCCGGTTGCCCAACCACATGAAACTGCACCCAGTATTTCACAGGTCGTTACTGTCACCGTACGAGGGGGGACGAGAAGGGATGGCCACTCGGGGACCAGTCATAGAAGAAAGAGAATGCAGCAGCCATGTGGCAGAAATCCTCGACGCCAGGTGGAAGGGGGATCAGGTGGAGTATTTGGTAGCGTGGGAAGGAGAACCGGAGTCAGAAAACACTTGGGTAATGGCCGAAGATATCAATGACGAGGTATTGATAGAAACGTTCCATCAAAGGTTCCCAAGGAAACCTCAGCCTGTGGAGAGGTTCCGGAGGGAATACTTTGGGACCACCGATGAGGAGGAGGAGTTGGAAGGATTCCCGGACTCGGAAGGGGAAGGGGAGATGGACTCTGAGGAGGAGGAGTACTTCGAGACCAGGAACCGCAACAGGTGGAGAGAAGTGTTCGAGACATCGGAAGATGAAGGAAGTTCATTCCGGGGTTTTGCCTCCTCACCGCCCGTAGAGGAGGGGGCGAGAGGGGGTGAAGGGGGCCCTGGAGGGGAGGTGGATGTCAGGGAACTGCCATCGGAAGGAAGGGAGGTGAAAGGGCTCACACAGGTTGGGAGAGACTCAGCAGCTGAAGAGGGAACCAGTAGGGGGAGAGGAGCTGAGCTGAGGGAAAGTGAGCTGGAGGGATGGCTCAGAGACACTTCCAGCGAAAACAGTGGGGAGGTTTCAGGACCTCCTGTAGGGACACCCACTCCTCGCCGGAAACTGTCACGCAGAGAGTCCAGAAGACGTGTTTCCGTTAAGGAGCTTTTATGTTGGAAGCGATTCCGAAAGCAACCACTGTCGGAATCTGCTAGTGACTAGAGGAGCCATGTCTGAGGGGCTCCGTCACAGACAGAGGTTTGTGGACTTGAACAAACTCTGAGGGGATACGATTTTACGCACAAGCAGCTCATCATCCCATCACATAAGGTTAACACGATTTTTGCCATATGCAATTTTTGCTATATGCATTACCCTTGGAGCCAAACCCCTGTGTAAGATGCAGCCCAGCTATGTTGTTGTCATCATGATTATATCTTGCAACTAGTATTGCATGATTGCATCTTAGTCACCTAAGATTATATTTAAAGTCTTCACTATGATGATAACCTTGATGTCTCAGAAGCCCTGGGCAAACATGATTGATAGACCCTGGTGGAAATACAAGATGGGCAATGTTGTTCATGTGTTTGCTGAGCTAGCTCTCTCCATTCTCTGTAGGTACAAGGTCTTTCCATTCCTCTCCTTTTATGGTAAGAAGTAAACTACATTGACCTAGGAAAAGTTGCAAATCATGCGCTGCCCTGAAGTGTAAACTTCAATGACCTCCTAAGAGCAGCCAGATTCTTTTATTTTGCTAGTTAAACCTTCCCTACAGTGTATGTATTGTATACATTTCCTTGAAGACAATTAAGATTTTTTTCTTTTTCTGAGCAAAGGGGAATGATCATGTCCTGCAAGGACAATTCTGTACAAGAACAAAATCTAGCATGATGCAATCATGCTGAAACTAATTAGGGCTGGATATAGTCAGTGGCCAGATGAGAGCCCAGCCATAGCAAAACCTGAATTTTGTGAAGTAAGAAGGGTGCAATATACATGCAGCACAGATAATAAGTATAAACACGAAAGAAGATAGGGTATGTTACTCAGCTCAATTTCTGGGGCAAATCTGCCTGCACGGTTAAAGTCATAATGCCACAAACTGTGGAGTGGAATGGAAGCAAACTTTGATCAAGGAAACTGTGGGTCATTGTTTAAGCCAGGCGTGGCCAACCTCGGCCCTCCAGCTGTTTTGGGACTACAACTCCCATCATCCCTAGCTAACATGACCAGTGGTCAGGGATGATGGGAACTGTAGTCCCCAAACAGCTGGAGTGCCAAGTTGGGCCATGCCTGGCAAGCAGTCCTGAATATCTGCTTTAAGGGTTGGCATGCCTCAGTCTGCCTGGACCCCCTGCTGGAGCATGAGAACAGAAGGCTTGGCAAGGCTTTAGTCCAGCTGAAATCAGGTTCCAGGGTAAAGATAAGAGGCTGGTTAGCAGCTCTGAGTGACCGTCATGAGACTCCTTATAAGCAGTGCTATTCTTCTAGAAAAAGAAGTGCCAGAACTCACCATGAACACTTCCCTTCTTCTCTTAGAATGGCAATGGTGCCCATCTGAGAGGGGCCAGAACTGAATTCTGGTGAGTTCCAGCTGGAAAAAAAGCCCTGTTTGTACGGCTTGGGAATATGTCACTCCCAAAAAATCTTTAAATAAAAGTAAAATAAAATGTCTTTTACAGGAGTATTGTCTTATTTGACATTTACCAACAAGAGAAGTGAATTTCAATGAGAAAAGGTGGGGAGTGAACAGGGATCAAAAGGAGATTGCACTCAGCGCCTCAATCCTTGTTCTTTCTTCTTTCTTGATTTTTAAAAAGCTCTAAGGTTGCTGATTCGCTTTTTTGCTTTCTCTTGGAGAAAAGAAGGGTTTTCATGCATTAAACCTGTCCCTGTTTGTGGTCATTTCTCTCTGAATCAGCAGCTGAAATGGAAAAATTTTGAGCAGATTGAGCTTTTATAGCTTTTGTTTAATTCTCCACACACACACATACATATACCATAAGCATAATAGCAGCAAATAGAAATCAACAGCATATTATACATAGGTGAATATGGCAGAAGGGAGAAATATAAGAAACAGTATCTATTTCTCCCTTCTGCCATATTCTTGTATATATGCTCCAGTTTCCTTAAATGTTTTGTAAATGACTGGCGGAGCTATTCTAGGCGCAATTTTGGAATGATGGTAGAAGCTATATTTGGTGGAATTCCCCTCTAGAAATGAGTATATAAAATATGATGGTGATAAAGTATAGGAGCACTTTCAGGATGTGGACTTGATGACAAGTTTACGGGAGCAGCAATAAAACAATAAACCAGCAAGCAGCCACATGAGAAAAATGCAGAGCATATGTGCTACTTTAGAAGGTTGGCTGTGAAGCCATAGGCCACTAAGGAAGGTTCCATCAGCTGCTGCTACCTTGAGTTGTTTTTTTTTTAATAAAAAGCAATAACCCGAGTTGTCAGTGCACAACCACATTGTTGAGTGAATCAGACTAATGCAAGTGCATAACTGGGAAGCTGCCCTTGGCCCCAGTAATTGAGCTCCTGCTATGTTGGCATTAATACTTGTGGCTAGAAACTGGAGCGGCTGCTAACATACCTTGGCACTTCTCATGCTGTGAACTTAAATATTAGCAAATGTCTCGACTAATTGTTTCATTTTTCTAAAATAACAACACGACTGTAATTGTTTGCAAAATGTTCGTGGAAATTTACAACTGAAGTCCACTTTTCACTAACAAACATCACCCAGTTGCTGTCCACCAGATCCACAGACCTTCAGTTGGGCAGGTTGTTGCATGCCACCCCAATCCCTGAGTGCTGTGAGATTCTAGAGGTCAAAACACTTATGCAGGGTTCATGTTTCCTTCGGAAATGAGGCAAGGCAGAAACTGTGGTGTCTTTAGGATATGTGGTTTATTGACACATATATACAACCTGAGCCCACAATGGAGGGGCTTCCAGCATTACACTCCAGGAAAGTCCTGTTTCTCCCATGGCTGGGTACTGTATTCCCTGAGGAGGAGTTCCATTAATTAGTTCACTTTTCCACTTGTGAGTGCCTAATGCAAGATGGCATCAAGATCACCAAGACTGAAGAAATTGGCTGCGTGGTCAACCCATATGTACACCCTCTGGGGCTGGGAAGGTTGCCCCCATGCCCTGATCAGCTAAGTAAAACTTACACTCCTGTATCCAGTCGAGTGTGTGTGTGTGCGCGCGTGCGTGTGTGCATAAAATGGTCTTTGACATTGGTCAGATGGCCCCCAATTGGATGAGGATTGTGGATTTCAGCACCTATGTGTGTCTGTATGCCAATTACTGGTTTAGTGGAATCCATGACTCTGATGCTTAGTATAAGGGTGAGGCAAGCTAGTTTTGTTATTTTCTGTTCTGTAGTCAAATTCCTAAACATATCTTTCCGCTGTTAGCCTTTTTCCTGGGTTTGTATGCTTATGTTTATGTTTATAACCTCCTTGAGAAAGTATTGTGTTTATACTGGCCTGGCATCTTAGAGTCATCTTGGTGCCTCTGAATCTGGTAGCTGGGTGCCACAGCCTGTGAAAGTTCTAGCTAGCTCCCTAAGTTCATTGACACTGAAATATCACGCCATGTTTGTTGATTTAAAAGATGCAGTGCATTTGTTCTCTGGGCCAAAGTATACTGTAATAACACAATGGTTTTATAATATGGTACACAGGATTTAGAGTTCAAAATGTGCCTCAGGATTTCCTGTGTGTGAAATGTCAGGCTGCTAACTCCACCTCTGCAAGATTTCGCTTTTGTTTACTCTGAGGAGCAAACAGAACCCTTGCTAAGGAGCCATCCCAAAAAGGTAAGACTGGGGGGGGGCGGTTACCAGAAAGTCAGAACTATCAATAGTAAATACTGACAGGTGGGATGAATTGCGGGGGTGTTGGATAACTCTTTAAAAACTTTGTGTTATTGTTGCAGCACTTACTCTTTCATGTTTCAAAAGTAGATTTATTCATCTTCCAGTTTTAAAGATACACATTCCATATTCTGTCAAGGACTCCATGCCCTCCCTGTTTCTAGCGCAGGGGTTGTGGCCAGAATCTAAACTTTATATTCTACACAGAATATATACTTCAGACAGTGTGGTTTCTAACTTTCCCCGTGTTGAACAGTAGATTTCCTGGTGAGATATTATAAGTTTCTTTTGAAACTCTTCTCTGGTTCAGCACTGTGGGGCGGGAGAAGGAGTTGCTATTCAAGAAATATAAGCTGAAAGCACCCTCAGCTTACATCAGATCATGAACTATTTGCTAACTCAGATGTAACACCCCCCCCCCAAAATAGTTGACCCTCTAAAACTTGCCTTTCTGCATACTTCTAAACCTTTCAAACTTTCTGACTTCCCATTTAAAGAAGACTTTTTCTGATGCTTTCATTCTCTTTCTTTGGAGTGGAGGATCAGGAGGGGAAGGTTGGAGGGCATTGATGTCGTTTTATTTGCTTGTTTGCTGCATTTATATCCAATTTTTCATCCAAGGAGCTCTAGGTTAGTGCTGCCATATTTTGAAGAACAAAAAAAGAGGACTCTATGAAGGCCATTCGAAGCAAATAAATGCAATTTGTCTCAAATTTTACCCCTGCAAAAATAGAACGTGTCCTGGAAAAAGTGGACACATGGCCAGGGGCATCTTACCCATAGAGGCTAGTTGCGTAAGGTGGCAGGGCGCCAAGTTCTGGAGGGCGCCAGAGAAGAAACTGGACGTGGCTCCCCCCGGCATCAGCTCGCCACCCTCGCCCACCTTTGCCATGCCACGCCAAAGCAGCGCTGTGCCCAGAGCCTCCATCTGCCGTGGCCACCACGGCACGAAGCGGCCAGCTGAGCTGGGGGGGGTGCCGTGTCCAGCCTCCGCCTCTTCCCCACCGGAGGAGCTGCCCTCCAGCCGCTGCCCGCCTCCTCCAGCCCCGCCAGCAGCGCTGTCCTCCCTAAAAAAAACTCTGGGGAATGGGGGGGGGTGCCGGAGGGAGCTTTGTACCAGGGCGCCGGATATCCTTAAGATGGCCCTGCACATGGCGACCCTAGTTCTGCTCCTTCCCATTTTATCCTACAGCATCCCTGTGAGGTAGATTAGGTTGTAGTGTCGTTACCAAAAATACAGAGGGCATATACTTAAGGCTGCTATGGAGTAGGAATTAGGATTGTCCCTTCTCCTGCTCTCCCAACCTATCTGTGTTTATGAAATGGTGGTATGAAGCTCCTATGTTTGTAAGTTGTGGGTACAGAGGTTCTTTCCCTGCAATTAGGAGTCACTTGCAATTTCATTGCAAAACTCCTTCTTTAGAGGATTTTGAGCAGAGGTTGGACGGTCATCTGTCACAGATGATTTAATTTAGATTCCTGTACTGCAGAATTGATGCTCTTGAATTATGGTGATGGAGGAGACTCTTGAGAGTCCCATGGACTGCAAGAAGATCCAACCTATCCATTCTTAAGGAAATCAGCCCTGAGTGCTCGCTGGAAGGACAAATCATGAAGCTGAGGCTCCAATACTTTGGCCACCTCATGAGAAGAGAAGTTTCCCTGGAAAAGACCCTGATGTTGGGAAAGATGGAGGGCACAAGGAGAAGGGGACGACAGAGGACAAGATGGTTGGACAGTGTTCTCGAAGCTACCAGCATGAGTTTGACCAAACTGTGGGAGGCAGTGGAAGACAGGAGTGCCTGGCGTGCTCTGGTCCATGGGGTCACAAAGAGTTGGACACAACTAAACGACTAAACAGCAACAACAACTGCAGACTAGATGACCCTGGATGTACCTTCTAACTCCACAATGTTATGATTCTATATAACTAGGCTCTGCTCTGACCCTCACATATAGACATATAAGGACCCATCAAATCTCATGAATAAGGCTCACTAAATATGGACTGGTTTTCCCTTCCTACTATTAACACTCTGGTTTATTGTTGGAAGGAAGAGAATATGTGTCATATATACATAGCCCTTTCAGTGAACACGTATAGATGTAAGAATTCTAAGTGACTGCACATACAATCTGGATTAATTAATGCTGAGCTCAAAAGGATCATCTCGTGAATGTGGATGAAGGAATAGGAAAGTTGAAACCATTTTTATTTTTATTTTTTTGGCTTTTTAAATAATAATATAATTCAAGCTTCATCCTGTGCTTTTCATAATGTTCTTTTCCTTGGCATGGGGAAAGTGTTGCCATTTAATTTCTGTACATCAGGATGCTGTTCAAGGTGAGAAGCAGGAAACGAAGATGATTCTACCCATTTGTGAAAGCCCTGGATGTTTTGTCTTTGGTAAAATGGGAATGCCATGGTGACAGTGCAGTAAAACAGCATTATGTGGGGCTTTTGTGTGTTGGATGCTTTAATAACATCATCCAAAGAGAAGGCAGTTAGGGTTAACTGAACATTTATAGGAACTTGGCAAGACTGCTTTTGGAAGCCTACATTGTCCTGAAGGCTGCCTTAATCTTTTAAATTTATGATAGCCTGACTGTTTTAATTTTTTTTTCTTTCATCAGTTAAGCTCTGCTGATGTCCATCAATTTTGGGTTTGACACAGGTTCAAAGAATGTATGGCTATAGTTATACCTCTCACCTATTGTAGCAGAGAAGATGGAGAAACTCGCGCTGAACCAAATGTGACTAATGCCAGGACAGAAAGCATTTGGTGTCGAAGACTTCCTATTTTAGTAAACAAACAAAACACTGTTACCATGCAGAAGTACATTGCTTGTGTTGTTTGCTCTAGGAAAAAGGAAAGCGGTTGAGTTATACTCCTAAATTTCTAGTCAGTCATGAGTTAGAAAGATCTATGAACAATTAATACAGTACAGTAGTACCTCGGGTTAAGAACTTAATTTGTTCTGGAGGTCCATTCTTAACCTGAGGTACCACTTTAGCTAATGGGGCCTCCTGCTGCCGCCACCGCGTGATTTCTGTTCTCATCCTGAAGCAAAGTTCTTAACCCGAGGTACTATTTCTGGGTTAGTGGAAGATGCCTTGACCTTGCAGGACCAAATAAGCAACACCGATCCCATTAGCCTTCCATGCTCTAGAAAAGCAGGTGGGGGTGTTGGCTGTCCCTTCCTGAAGGTGTGTGAGGTGCTTTCTGACAGCAGAACACTAGAGGACATGGGGCACCTTCACGCAGCCATATCCAATGGCGCAGCTCCGCCCACTTCAGGTCTGACAGGGAGTCTAACACAGCCAGCCAGATCTTGTGGACTCAGGAATATATGTAATACAAATCACCCGACTACAGAGAGAGGTTGGGTTCATTTTTTGTTTGACTGCTTACACATCACTCTGCTTCCAACATCGCTAAAATAATGGCTTCCATAAAAATTGTGTATCCTTATTTATATGCACAGATTCAATTTTAGAAATATTGCTACAATTTAAATTGAAATACCATGCATCTGCCATAATGGCCTGCACCCCTGCTTCTAGGCGCTGTTGATGGGTAGTTTCAAAGACCCCCTAAGCAGATCTTCAAACAGAGGGCTGTCCTCTGAAAGGAAGAATACATTGACACCTGAACCTCAGCCTTTAGCATTCTCTTGTTTCTGTGGTCAGAATTTTTAAATCAGTCCAATAATATGTATCATTTGACATTCTTTATAGGCCAAGTAACAAGCTACTCTTTAAAAAATAGAAATAGCTGTGGCTCTTGCATCTACTCTTTGCTACATACATATTGTATTGCCTGTTTCCATATTCAGATAACTGAGATCACAGAGACAGTAAGTTTGTGACCCGCAAACCAGCATTCAGATCCAACTGAAGAAAGACTGACATTTCCTTACCTGTGTTTTTGTTAAACATTGTGCAATGAGACAGTGCCCTTGAGCCTTCTTGCTGGTGACTTCTGTCAGCTGGCAATTGGGACAGAGTTGTTTCTGATAAGGAAAGGAGAAGCAAGCAGCCTGCAGCTGCTGAGGCTCTGGCCAATGGCTAAGGTCACGCTGGCCTCAGCCTTGCTGTAGTGTTTTGCTTATTTATTTATTCAGTCATCTGTTCAAGATTTTTACATCCCACCTTTCCTGCGATCTGGAGCTCAAGGCAGCTAAGAACTAATAAAACTGCACAAAATAAGTCATCATTTAATTTAAATTGCAGTCATAGCAGCAACCATTTTTGTTTTAATATATTTTTCTTAAAGATTTCTTAGTTTACAAAAATGCGTGCATTGTCTCTCTTTTTCCAAGTAGCGTTTTCTACAGATCAGTTTCATTTGTTGTGAGACATTAGTGTTACATACGGTGTTAGGTTAGGAAGAAAAGAGGGGGGAAGAGGGGGAGGGGGGATGCTGAGTGGGGTGGAGTTGGGTGGCGATGCCTCTATTCTTCTACTTAGTGTATGTGTGGGGTTTTGTTTCAGCGTCACTTGTGTGGGTTCTCTTACTATTCACTTGGTGTATTTCCTTGGTAGTGAGAGAGGTTGGGGGCGGCCTAGGGTGTGGGTGGTTGTTTTTGATTGGCTGTGGTGAACTTTGTTTTCGTGTGTGAGTGGGATGTGTGTTTGTGTTTGGATCAGGTTAGCTAGATTGAGTCGTATGCTGTTGGGGGATTCTTGTTGTTGTCTTGTTGGACTGTGTATGTGATAAAGAAGAACCATACCGGAGTGAAGGCTTCTTCTATTTGTCCCTGTGTCAGTTTCAGTTTATTGGTGAGTTTTTTCTAATAAGGCTGTTTCCCATACTATTTGATACCATTGGTCCATGCATTCTCCTGACAAGTCTCTCCAGTGTCTGGTTATGATGCTTCTGGCTGTGGAGAGTAGGTGTGTTATGAGCTCTTCATGATGTGAGTAGGCATTATTATCTTGGAAGATGTTTAGTAGGGCCAGTTCTGGGGTGATTTCTAATACTTGCTTAGTTCTTTTGCATTTTTCTTGTATGATTGATGTCCAGAAGAGTTGGATTTGGGGACATTCCCACCACATGTGGAGGTATGTACCTGTGGAGGTGCATCCTTTCCAGCATTTTGGTGAGGTTTCTGGGCATATAGCAGCAACAATTCAATGCCAAATAGTATCCGTAAAGTCACACCTGGAAATAGTTTACCCCCTTACACAAGTGCTTGGCCAGCATAAATCTCTACAATGTGTACGACCTGGGGGGGATACCTCCTCCCCTCCATCTCCCTCGGCGCAGGCAAATATTGTCCCCAGCAAACAGGTGAGATTTCAAAGTGTAACATTTAATAAAGCCCATTTCAATTTAACTAGTGTAATGCGATAAAAATACAACAAATACAGCAGAATAATTTGCTAATCGAGTAGGGAAATAAAAACACCAATATCGTATCTTACCCTCTTCTCCTCCCTCCCTCAGTGGCAGCAGTAATATCAAGTTAAAAACTGCAAGATATTGCAACCAAACCACACCGTTTCCGCAACTGCTTACAGTCTAGTGTTCTTGCTGGAAAGGAGGAGATAAACCCTCCCAGGGGCCCTGATAGCAGAAGTTGGATTGTGCTTCTCACTTCTGGGTTTTTGTGTCTCCCTCCCCCCAACCCCCCGCCCCAAGTAATATCTGCACAAGAAGCAGCAAAGTAACTGATTTTGATATGAGAGGCATTCCCTTCACAGCATGCCAAGTGTCTTCTCAAGCTAGAGCTAGGCCCAAGGTAATTTTGCTCTGCTTTTTAAAGAAGCTGCTGGCTGTACCAAAGCCATCAAAGTACACTACAATTATGTATTTTATTTTATTTTTTGGACGAAAATTCTAAAATGATGCAAATCATACCGTGAGCTATGCAGAAAGAGGAAGTGAATGCTGTCATCCTCAAAGAAAAACGGTGATGGTCAGAGTTGGAAGAGCTAAGGTCAAGCTTCACTTACGTAGCAACAACTAAGGTTGCTTGGAATGGTGTTATGGGCAAGGGTGTGTTGTCATTTCCTCATCAGAGTAGCAGCCCAAAGAGCGCAGGGCTCTAAACTGCCTTTACAATTGAAAATAAGAATTCCCGGAATGGACCTTGCAAGGATGTATGCATTATGTCTATATTTATGGTACATGCATGTTCTACGGCAGTGTAGTCTGGCTTTCCATTTTGGTTGGTGCTGTATATAAATCGGATCATAAGCTGTACTTAAGAACGACATTCCTGAGCTGTTTTCTACATTTAAGCTGGTTCTTGAGATATTTACAACCATATATGACAACTGATAGGGGCATTTTAAAGTTGCCTGAGCTACAAGGAAGCCACTTGCCTGGGAGAAGCTCCCATGCTGCCATCATAACATGTAAATCAGGGGTTATCCGCCTTTTTGGACCCTTGTGCATGACTCAAATTTTGAGAGAGCGCTGGAGAAACCCATCAGAAAATAGGTTGCCAAAGGTGCCAGTGAAAGCCTCTGTGGGCGACCCCTGATGTAAATTATCCAATTACAATGATCAGTGGGGCCTGATATCCCAGGTCCCAAATACCTAATTGGCACTCAGGCAATTGATCAGATCGATCCCCATTCATGTGGTTTGGCCATTGAAATACTACACAAGCTAGGATGCCGCTGCTTGCAGAAGAGCAACTTCTAGTCAACAGGAGCCATGTTTAAAGGATCTTCCAGTACAGGTTCAGGACTTAACTACATAGAAAACTGTGTTTTGTAGCTGTCCCGCTCATCTGGAGGGCACCAGATTGGCGAAGCCTGTGATGGGTGGGATAAATCCGGACCAACGTTTGAGTTGAGCTGGACAAAAATAGAAAGTCTCTGCAGCGCCCAAGTTAATTATTGTTGACTTTACAGGCAGTCTCAAAATACCAGGAGGAGGGTCAGTTGCTCCTATATACGTCAAGTATTTTACATGGCATTTTCATTTTAAAAGTCGTTTCGGAGCTCGCCACTGAACTGAGCCCAACAGACCCAGACAGAGGCATATATCTGCTTCCGGACTGGTTTTCTTTTTTCATCCTTTTTTCCTAGCTTTAGGGTTGCTAAGGGGAATTCTGCAGGTCACGCAACCTTCCTCGAGGCGAAAGAGCCGTCTGGGCGTGCCTCCTTTATAGTTGCAAAGGGGCGTTCACGCGGCGCAGCTCGCAGGCGAAGCTTGCATCCCCAGGCGAAGGCATTCCGGTCCGGAGCGCCTGGGCTTGCCGCGCGCCAGCGGCGTCTCAGGTCCCCATCGGGTCCCAGGTGAGTTGCTGCAGGATTGCAATGTTGGGGGGGGGGGAGGTTGAGGGGAGGGATAGCGGTCACACTTGGAAGGCTTCTCTCATTGCATCCGACGGCAGACTCCTTCAGCCGACCAGAAAGTTTTTGGACCGCAGTTTCTGCCTTTCTGATCTTAGGAGTCTACTCTGAAGTAAGTCCCACTCAGTGGCACTTAACCCCCAGGGAAGTGCCTATAGGACTGGTGGAGCCTAGAGATTTCGGGCTGCTTGGCAAGTGCAAGCCTGCGCGTGTCTACTCTGAAGTAAGTTGCTGTGAGATCAGTAGGGCTTACTCGCGGGTAAGGGGTTTTACAGGGCTGCCGCCTTAAGAATGTTTCGGTTTTTAAGCCAGATTTTAGCAACGCGTTGTAAAGAATAAAGTAATGAGGCTTTACTTGTAAGAGAGA
Organism: Podarcis pityusensis; assembly: GCF_964106645.2. Lineage (NCBI taxonomy): Eukaryota > Metazoa > Chordata > Lepidosauria > Squamata > Lacertidae > Podarcis > Podarcis pityusensis. The sequence goes on from NC_138037.1 coordinate 34,347,663, forward strand.
CATCCTCACACGTCCAAGCGGTTGTCCGTGCGCGCCCGCGCGATTTAAGTTAAGAATGTGTGTGACGAGGCCCCCCCCCCTCTGCCTTTGGGGCAGAAGCCCCACCTCAGCAATGCACCCAGGATGGATTGACACATGTCTGCACAACCTGCTGCCTTTGGATTCTTTCAGCAGTGGTGGAAGAGCGAGGCAATGGCATTTGCCTCCAAACTATCTCTCCAGCTTCACCTCCCCTTTCCCGAGGTCCTTACTTTGGGTCAGGGTAATCAAAGGATAATCCCAGTTATCTCCCAGGGATACCCCCAACCCGATGTCCTTTAATATACAATAGCCCATTATCCTGAGGGGAAACAGAATTTGGTTATCCATGAAATTCTACTCAATATTGATCCAGACCAGAACTCCGACTTATAGTTAGCAGAGTAAAAACTTTGCAGGTTTCCCCCCAAAAATAGACCCGAGGCAATTGTATTTCATCCAGCAAAGCTTTACTGCTACTGAAGGCAAATGAACATAATGGTCACAAATCCAATATACATTCCGGATTGTCACTGTCTGTAAGAAATCCAGTTGCAGCAGACTTAACTTAAACTTACAATAACTTATAATAAGTCTAAACCGTAACACTAAACTTATTCTTGTAGCCTCTAACAATCCAAAGTCACTTCCTGCCCTAATCCATTTGGGTTTGGAGAATCTCCGTTGTATTCTAGAACAGTAGCTTTATTAGTAAATAAACAGAAAAGTGTGTGTGTGTGTATGTTGTGTCACCTTAAAAGATGAAACAATTTCATCTGGTAGAAATAGATTCAAGGCTAGTGTGTGGTGCGATAAATTTTAGTCTTTAAGGTGCCACATAGCACCTTTTCTGCCGCTGATACGTGTTCATCAAGGGAATATCCTTTCTGTATAAATTATACTGTGAATAAATCCAAAGAATGAGTACTCTTGAAAATTTCTACTTGTTCAGATATATTACGCAGCAATAACAGGATTCTAAATGTCAAACTGAATCGGTAAATGGTAGAATGATTTTACACAATAGAGAACTGCAAACAGGAAAAAGACAGAATTCCTTTATAGTTAGTTAGTATATTTATATACTGCTTCAAACACTCAGCTGTTTCCCAAACCTATTTACAATAATAAAATACAAAAGACACTTTGAAACAAATCAAACAGTGCAAATACAAGATACTGTACTAAAAAAGATTCGGCCAAGAAAAAGCTATCTTAAAACATATTTTCATGTATGTGAATCTGTTTATCTTGGATGCCTGCACTTACACAGGTGCCTCCCAACTTCTTAACTTTTTCCAATAATGTGTTAAAAGCTTTTGCATTTGTTTGCAATTGCTTATTAAAGGGAGTATGCTGAGAACAATTGTTTCCTGCACAACACATTGACCCCCAACCCATCTCCCACTAGTCCCTATTGTCCATGGTCAAATTTCTGGCCTTATTCTTGAACAAATTGCTCATCCAAAGTGGTGGCCTTTCCAACTCTAGGCATTCTTGGATGACACTGATAAGTGTCTTGCCTGGGTTTGACAGTGTAGCTGCTTTGATGGCCCTGGTGGACTTCATTTACTTCAAGAAGGACAGGGGAAATATAATTCCCTTCATTCTCCAGAAACATTTGATACCATGAACCCATGATACTGTGTACCAGATTTGAGGACAGGAATTTAATGCAAACTCACTTGTGAGTCTCCTCCTATCTGTCGGATCATTCCAGAAGGCGGTGCTGGATTGAGAACCTTTGCTTTAATCCGTGTCATTTGTGCAATAGGGCATCACAGGACAGTGGGCGTAGCATGGTTTGCCAGCACCTGGGGCAAGGCAAGTATTGCTCCCCCTAACCTGGGACTGTTAACACTGAGTCCCTCCCACCAGTCCAGTACTGAACCCCTTACCATTCAGGCACATGTTTCATATCCCCAGTAAGTGTGTTTGGGATCCCAGCCTTTGACACGGAAAGGTGTGCATGTGGCAACTATTAGGTGTTTGGGACGCAGGCTTTCTGTTGAGTTTCAACCAGGGCACACACAGATCTGCCCTTGATTCTGTGTGAATAAGCCCTCTGTCCCCCATCTTTCCTAGCCCTATTGAAACCACCGTTTAGGCCACACTCAAGACAAACCCCCAGTTAGGAACCCTCTGCAAGAGAGCACATTGGCCAAGATTTTCTCTGTAAGAAAATTAAATTGAAATTTACTGCCCTCCTGGAGGGGGGAAGGGAACGTTCTGGGTCTCAGGTAGGTTGTAATCCTCGCCAAGATGAGATTGCACGTCTCATTTGGCAGCACCAGATTAAGGCTCCCCTCCCAAAGGGGTTGTTATTATTACTGTTGTTGCTGCTGCTGCTGCTGTTGTTATTGCAGGTGGTCTATTAGACCATTAATCAATTTCTATAGTACTGTATTTTTTACATGATGATTGTTGTTGTTGTTGTTTAGTCATTTAGTCGTGTCCAACTCTTTGTGACCCCATGGACCAGAGCACGCCAGGCATGGTGATTAGTGATCCACAAATCACTTAGGTCAAAATAACAGAAGTGTCCCGATTTGCCTTTTACACCTAGACGTATTATTGCAGAAACTCACTCTTTCTCAAAGAACTGAGTCCCAAATACTGTGCTTAGGATTGAGATATGTTCTGACACTCTTACTTGGAAGTAAGTGCCACAGAAAGAGATCCAAGTGGAGCTGTTCAGGACATAATGCTGTGTAAGTGGGGGTCTGCTCTCTTTCTCATGGGCTGATTCTTCTTTTCTTTTTGGAATCGTGAGGAAATTCATTTCAGTTAGATGACCTCCTCCAGCCCCCTTCCTTCTTGGGGGAGGTCTGCAAATATTATCCCTCTTTGCTGTCAATTGGAGTGTGTACAGATGTGAGATCTCGAGGCCCGCTACAAAGTGGCTGCTCCGTCCTTGCCTCCTTGCTCTCCCTTCCCCTCCGAGGCTCTGGCTTGTACTCCTCCTTCTCTCCATCCTCACTTTGTTCTCCTCCCCTTTCTTTCTCTTTAAATAGATTTCAAGGCAAGGCCTGCCCAGGAGCAGCTGTTGAGCTCTCCAGAGGGAAAGCAAGCACTCACTTTCCCATCAATAGCCTCCAATTTGTTTTCAGGTCTGATTCTATGTGCTAGTTCAGAACTACAAAGGCAATCTTAAAGTCTTTAAAAACAAATAAACAACCAAATGAATTGGTGCTAATAAAGGTAATAGTGCAAACTTGTCTGTTCAGCACAAATATGTGGAGAGTATATTGTTGTGTTTTTATAGGCTTTTTCCTTGCCTAATAGCTGTTGTCGAAATTGTGATGTAGTTATAGTATTATGAGTTGCGGGGGAAGTTGAGACCTTTTTAACCCCTGGAACCAGCAAGTGTTAAAATACCAGCCAGCCTTGCTTCCTGATGAGGTGATCGCCTTTGTGATGGTCCATTATTAAGAGAACACAGGATTAAGGGGCTAGGTGTGAGATGGCAAATGAAGGGGGGGCCCTACCTAGACAAACAGAGTTTGAAGAAGAGTTTTGGGACTGCGATGTGAACCAGAGAAAAAGCAACAAGCTGGAGACAGAGTCGGAACACAGTGTTTGAATTTTGGTGGAATCCAAGGCTGTGGCTATGGGAGAAACAAGACCCTTTTGGGATGCTAATGCTCCACTGTAGGCTCAGGTTGTAGATAAGAGTAAATAAACCATATATCATAATGACACCACAGTCTCCACTGTGCCTCATTTCTAAAAGGAAACACAAACCCTGGGTAAGCACCTAGAAGCCCTCCAATCCCACGCCACTCAGAGATTGGGGTGGTGTGCAATAATATGGTCTAAAGAAAGAACCAGAATCAGAAGAAGCTTTATTTGCATCAGCCACTAGCCATAGCAATAAAATAAAATACAATGTACTGAAGACAGAGGTAAAAACTTAACTATACAACATACATTCTGGAGGTTTAACATCCATAACCAAACAATAGATCTTATTCTAATTGCCCCTGCTGAAAAGTTTGCATTTTTTGCTGTCACCTGAATAACTTAATCTGCTAGAAGAAAGGACACAGTAGCAATGGCTGAGCCAGGGGCGTATGAAGGGGTGTGTGGTGGGGACGGTCCACCCCGGGTGCCGTCCTAGAGGGGGGTGACAAAAACCCTCCTGGGTGGATCGCTGCGATTGGCCCCTTGCCAGGAGGATTGCACCACCTCGCCACGATCGGCTCCCTGCTGGGAGGATTGTGCTGTCTCACCACGATTGGATCGCGCCGCCATGCCAATTGCCCTGTGGGCAGATCGCCACGCCGCTCCAGGTGCAGGAGCGGCTAGCTCTGCCACTGGGTTGAGCAACCTGGCCTGAACAGTAGCAGAGGCGTATAAACCTCACTCCTCGAATCTTTATAAAGAGTGCAAGCTAGAAGCACATGATCCATTGATTCAATACTGCCATATCCACAGGGACGTAAGCGCTTTTCCAGCAGAAATTTTTGAAATCAACCCTTGAGTACAGCTGAATTCAGTATATTTAATCTTGCATAAGTGAAAGCGGGTCTGTATTTTGGAATTGTTAAATTTTGCAAATAGGGTGCCAACGTATCAAAATGGCTAGGTGGAAAAGAATCATACAAAATTTCCTTATCGTGACCAAATTATTCTGTTTCTCAGTATCATATAGGTGCTGTCTAATTAAATTATTTGCTGTACTGAAGCCCAGTGTTAATAACAGTTGCGGTGTTAAACCAGAAAAATAAAGTTTTTGGTTGACAATTTTAGTCCAAGTGCTCTCATGACAATCCTGCGATATTAAGGGTAGTAGACTAGTGGGGTTTAAATTTAGCCGAAGCCAATAATTAAATGTCCTACACCAAATCTGTAATTCAACAGAGGGGAGGTTAGCCTCTAAGCACAATGAACACAGGATGGAACAGGAAAAAATTGCCTTAGGAATTTAGACTGAACAGCTTCTGTAGATCCAAGGTGAGCACCTGTCCAGATCTGAGCCCCATATAATAACTGTACTAGGGGTTTAGCTTTAAACACTTCAAGTGCTGATGGTATGTGATTGCCACCTTTTGTATGGAAAAAGCGTGTCAGAATTTTGGCACTCTGAGACACCATTTCCTTTGCATATTTCTGATGTGCTCCCCGATTTGAATAAGCAGATATTTCCACAAATAAACCATGAAAATTACATCTCGGTGTTTAATAAGGATCAGAATCATTATATTATACAGTATTGATCCTGTCCAGAGGGTGTTAATGATACAAATATGTAAAAAGAATGAAATAAGGAAAAATGAAGGTGATCTAAATAAAATGTATGAACGTCAGTTTTAAAAATGAGTATATTATATCAGTGTGCTCTTTTTACACAGATTTGGGGTGAACACCATTTACTTCTCTACCATAGAACGGGACCATAGAACAAAACCATGAGAAATTACACAGTGAATCAAGTGTCCAAAACTGGTAAGTTGTAATATATTTCGTTACTCCTTAATATTTGGATCCCTTTGTTTAGGAATGGTTATAAAAATAGGGCAAGGTGTTGCGAATTTGGATAGCCATGAAATTGCATTCAACAGCTATAACTACTTTGTTGTTTCCCCCTCCAAATATTTATTTCTGAGTCCCATTTTTAAAAAAAAAATATTAAGTGGCTAATAGTAATTACAACAAAATTTGGTTTTTATTTACCCCTTGTGCCAATTTTTCACAATATTGTGGAAGTACATGTGTTTTAACTTTGCCATAATACTTGTGTAGATTTCCAGTCTGCATCTAATAACTTAAAATGGACAATTTTGAAGCTATTGTTCTACTTTCCCACCTACCCAGTGATCTGAGCTTCTCTTCATAATGTGACTCATATGTGACTTGTTGGGTGTGACAATTTCAAAAGACCTGTTCCTGCAATGACCTTTCTTCCAAATAATAAAATACTTTTTGTTGAGAAAATAATGCATTTGGGGGTTGGGGGTGGAAGTCTACTGAAATCTTCTTGAGATATTATTGGTGAAGGCCTGTGAACTCATTAGCAAATTAAAACATTATTTTTAAAATGTTTAGTGGGGAAAAAACATATGTTTTAAATCACCTCATTGGCACATGATGTGTACTGCAAGGGGAGCATTCCTTATTTCATTTGTTTTACACATATTAGTAAGGTGTCTCTATAAAAATCTAACGTGTTTTCAGACTTGTTGGTAAATGGGAACATTTTCACAGTGCAACAATTAATCTTCATTAATGTACAACAGAAAGAATTGCCTGCATTTTCAGGCACAATGCAGATCAATTATTGCATCAGTAATAGAAACAATTGCTTTGATTTTAAATTTAATAGCTATAGTATTTCTTTTACTCATTGAGCATTTCAGGGACTTGCTTCTAAAATTTGCAATCCTATTGCAAGTCCAATCTCTACATTCACTGAAAAGCAGGTCTCACTAATTTCTACGGGTCCTGCTTCCAAGTAAGTATATTTAGAATTTCAGCCTGAGTCAGTAGTATGGAGTTAAATAGGTTTATATAGTTTGTAGATGTGTTTAGGGTATGGGGCTGGCACCTGCCAAACGTAAGCGTGTTCCTGGAGAATTGAATAAAGTTTCAAGCGAATTCTTTGGATTCCAACCCAACTATTTCTATGAAATCCAACTGACTTTCCCATCAACAGAACCTCCAGCCTATGACAACCCTTCTTTCCATTTGGATGAAGAACCTACACCAAATGGCCATTTAAAGAAGAAGAAAAAGTAGGTTTTTCCTTATGTACTTTGATGCCTTTCATTTTCCACAAATGACCACAGCTAACTTGCTTTTCTGTTCAAAACTTTTCAGAAAGAAAAATGAGAAGAAAGGGAAGGCAGTTGGCTTTTTCGAGCTGGTCAGTATGCTTCTTTGCCTTTGTCATTTTCTTTGGTTGGCTCAGATGTGTACCTTCCTCACATCTACAAATGTGGTGACATCAGGAGCATCACTCAGAGACATGTACCCCTTCCCCATTTCCTCCATAGCACAAACAACATAACCCACAGGAACCTGGTGGCCTCCAGATGTTGTTGGACTCCCTTCATCCTTGGCCATTGGTCATTCTGGCTGGGACTGATGGGACTCCTAACAATACCTGGAGGGCCAGGTATGGAAAGCTCTGTTTCAGGGGAAGAGTGATGAGGAAATATATGAGCCCAAGCCCTGCTCTTGATCCTACAATACAAAATATGAGGAAGACAACTAGCCATGTCTCTTTTTCTTCAAAATGAGATTTGGAATACCTAGTGCCGGCATCCCCAAACTCGGCCCTCCAGCTGTTTTGGGACTACAATTCCCATCATCCCTGACCACTGGTCCTGTTAGCTAGGGATGATGGGAGTTGTAGTCCCAAAGCAGCTGGAGGGCCAAGTTTGGATATGCCTGACCTAGTGTGAGGAACTAGTCAACTAAAAGAGAAAGGTGGGCTGTCGATCAACTCCCAGTTGCTAAGAGATGGAGAGAGCAATGGGAACAAAGAAACCATGAGAGAGAAGGTTAAAATGATGACTGAAAATTCTCAGCTGGAGAGAGGCCTTTCTGACGTAAGGTCCAGACCCTCCCAAGTGTCCCTGTTTCCCAGGGACAGTCCAGGATTTACAGAAGCCATCTTGGTTTCTGATTTGATCCAAGAATGTCCTGCTTTTCCTTAGGACGTCCCTATTTTCATCAGAGTAATGTTGGTGGGTATGGAATTATGTGACCCCCCCCCCCCATGTCAGGGAGCTAGATAATTATATAACCTTTAGAAGACATCTGAAGGCAGCCCTGTATAGGGAAGTTTTTAAATGTTTAATGTTTTATTATGTTTTTGTATATGTTGGAAGCTGCCCAGATGGAGGGAATAATAATAATAATAATAATAATAATAATAATAATAATAAATAAAAAATTACAATAGAATGTCCCTATTTTCATCAGAGAAATGTTGGAGGGTACAAAGGTCTGTTCTGCATAAGCGGACGAAGAGCACCAGTAGGGTAGGAAGAACAGAAAGAAAGCCCAGCAGCCGACTAAGTATGATGTGTGTGTACATACATACGGGCATATACACAGAGACACACATATATACACACATTCTGCCATAATTTCACCTGATTCCTCCTGTTTTTTCTTTCTCAATTTAGTTTCATTTTGCAGATGGGCTAGATATTACTTTAATGATAGTGGGGTTAATCGCAGCTGCTGCAGCTGGAACTGGACAGCCACTTTTAATCATCGTCTTCGGCGAAATGACAAACAGCTTTGTGTCGACCAGTCTCAATAATGTTACAGGTAAAAATCACTAAGTTTGCCCCATCTGTGCTTTTTTCGGATTATTGAGTTTCTTTTTTATTATTATTAATATATTTTTAATTTGCTTTTCTGTTTTATCATATCATCATCAATGCATTCTGTGTTACAGTCATACACAGGATAATGAGAAAGAAAAATAACATAAATATAAGACATAAACACACACACACAGTGCTTTTTTCTGGGGGGGGGGGACACAGGGGTACACATACCCCTAAATGTTTTGTGAATCTAAGTTTGGTCTCATTGTGGGGCAATATTTCAATATGAGCAGGAAAATGAGAGTACCCCTAGACATTGTTTTAGGGGGAAAAGCAGTGTGTGTGTGTGAGAGAGAGAGAGAGAATATATGAATATTATGGGCTTCTTGAGTTTCTAGATATGGCGACTGAGAATATTATTGGAGAACACAGAGCTTTAAAATGCTAGAGATCAGTATTCACCTCCCCCCCCCCATTTACATTCATAATCTTGATGAACTGTAATCAAGCAAAGGCTACTCCAAGCACTCAGTATAAAATAAAATAAATGAACCTTTGCTGAAGTGGTTAAATCTTGACAGCATGAATGAGAAACTTGTAGCCCTCTGGATATTCTTGAACTACAAACCCCATCACCTCTGATCATTGATCACACTGGCTGGGGCTGATGGGAGTTGAAGTCCAAGAACTTCTGAAGGGCCAGAGATTCCCCATTGCTGCTTAACAGGAAGTTTAGCTTGGGAGAAGCAAATGGCTACTGTTTGGCAGTCATGGCAACTGGATCCGGCCTACAAATCAGGGTCCACTTGGGCATCAGTTTCAACAGTGTGGACAATGTGGCTTGAAAATGGATCTCATGTGTTTGGGTAATTGCGTGTTTCATACTTAGATGTCTACATACTAAAAGAATGCATTAGCAGAGATGTAAGGATATATAGGATGGGGGGGGGGAGGGATGAAAAAGCCACATGTGTCAAACAGGTTCCAAATAAAGGTAAAGGGACCCCTGACCATTAGGTCCAGTCGTGGCCAACTCTGGGGTTGCGGCACTCATCTCCCTTTATTGGCCAAGGGAGCCAGCGTACAGCTTCCGGGTCATGCGGCCAGCATGACAAAGCCACTTCTGGCAAACCAGCGCACGCAAAAACCTATTTATCTACTTGCACTTTGACATGCTTTTGAACTGCTAGGTTGGCAGGAGCAGGGACCGAGCAATGGGAGCTCACCCCGTCGCGGGGATTCGAACCGCCAACCTTCTGATTGGCAAGCCCCAGGCTCAGTGGTTTAACCCACAGCTCCACCTGCATCCCAGGTTCCAAATGCTATGTGCTTAAAAAACAACAACTCTCAATTTTATTTTTCCTTTTTTTCATGAGCGACTTTCCCATGGAGGGGTTGTGGGTTTAGTATTACTTAGTGGCTGTGTGACAGTCATATGCTTCTGTTAAATCCAGTTACGTTAAGTTGGGAAACATTAAATGGAACTAACGTGCCATGCTTGGTCCTTCATGGACTGAATGCATGTTTTATTGACACTGACATATTTTTTAAAATGCCTAGGAAAGTTGCCTACATCATGAAGAGATCAGGTCTGAAGGTTAGAAACCGGCTAGCTGCTTAATGCCTGCAACTCTTAATCTTTCTTTACTTGAGACTTTTCGTTGTTAAGTCAAGTAATAATTAACAGTGCCGTGCAATGCCATGTAAAAATGCTAAGATGGCATTGCCAGAAAATCTTGCAGCACCTCTTCTGATAATTATAACTACTGCCTTCTCTTTTGCAGAAGCTGCACTAGCTAATATCTCAGGATGTCCACCTTCAGATATAGAAAACGAAATGGCTGTGTAAGGACCTATCCAATTATTATTTTTTAACTGAGCTATGGCTGACTTTAAAAACATAAGAAGACTAAAGACCCAACAGATGCTGGTTGCGAAGTCACATCCCTCTTCCCACAGTTGTTCCCCAGTGACAGCTATTCAGATGATGTTGAATTAAATTTGTATACCACCCTATACCCACAGGTATCAGGGTGGTTCACAACATAAACTTGATTTCAGTGGGTCTATTCCAAAGAATATGACCAGCATTGGATATAACCCCCCCAATTACCTTGAAAAAGTATATTAAAACATTAGTTAAGAATTTTCTTCTAATAATGAGAGTGACATGAAGGATATATGGGTCTTTCTTCCAAAGAGTACTCTTCAAATGATTGAACATAGGTACTATGAAACATGTGCCTCTGATTTATGAGGTAATGTATAGTCATCATGGCTGGTAGCCAATTACAGATTTACCCTCCATGGACTTTCATCTTGCTCTCAAGCACATTGTGTTCCTTTATTTAACAGAATTCATATACGGCTTGATTGTTTTATTTTATAAAAACCTTTTTTTAAAAAAAAATCTAGCTAAAAACTAGGTAGTTCTACATAAAATAAGTTAAAATGGGTATTTAAAAGCAGTCAGAAGATTATTAAAATCAACTGTTGCTAAAAAGAGATAATACAGTGGAATCTTGGTTCTTGAACTTAATCTGTTACGGCAGGGGTCAGCAAACTTTTTCAGCAGGGGGCCGGTCCACTGTCCCTCAGACCTTGTGGGGGCCGGACTATATTTTGAAAAAATAAATAAATGAACGAATTCCTATGCCCCACAAATAACCCAGAGATGCATTTTAAATAAAAGGACACATTCTACTCATGTAAAAACACACTGATTTCAGGACCATCCACGGGCCGGATTTAGAAGGTGATTGGGCCGGTTCTGTCCCCTTGGCCTTAGTTTGCCTACCCGTGTGTTACAGAAATCCAATCAACTCCTGAAACTGTTTGAAAACCAAGGCGCGGCTTCTGATTGGCTGCTGGAGCTTCCTGCAGTCAAGCAGAAGCCACATCGGACATTTGGCTTCCCAAAAATGTTCAAGAACCGGAATACTTACTTCCGAGTTTGTGGCATTCGGGAGCCGATTTATTCGCCAACTAAGCTGTGCGAGGACCAAGGTTCCACTGTACACATATAGCTTCCACATGTCTGGGTAGGCTTGCATAAGCAGAAATGTTTCAAGGAGGAACTGAAAAGCGTACAGTGAAGGCACCTGCTTAATGTCAGCAGGAAGGGAGTTACAAAATGTAGGTGCTGCCACACTAACGGATCAGTTTCGTTTTGCACTTGCACTTCCTAACTGTGTGTGCAGCCTCAGTTCCCCAATATAACAGTTGTAGCACAGAAGACACTCTTCACCTTTCTAAGCTTTGCGAACTGCCTCTTCGGCTGAATGGTGGCATAGAAATAATGTCCCCTAACCTAGTACCCTCCAGAGATTTTGGGCTCTAAATTGCATCGTATCTATTAGCCAGGATGACCTGTGCTGTTGAGAGTTCTTGTCCCAAACACTTGGAGGACGTGATGTGGGAAACGTTGGATTGCAATACCCCACTGACCTGTCGTTTCTTCAACAGACATGCTTACTACTTTGTTGGTATTGGATTTGGAGTCTTGCTCTGCAGCATGATTCAGGTGTGGACCTTTGTGACCAGTTCCGCAAGACAAACAGCAAGGATACGCGAGAAGTTCTTTTTTGCTGTACTCCACCAAGAGATGGCCTGGTTTGATACCAACCAGATTGGAACACTGAACACGAGATTAACAGAGTAAGATGTTTCTGTTTTATGTTCTAATCTGGGGGAAAGGTCAGTGCCATGTCACAAAAACTGATTCCAGCTTTGTGCCAGGTGTAAATCCCTACATGGCTAGTTCCTAAATGCGTTTGCATATGCATTCCTTCTTCATAACCAAATGGATGGGAAGGTACATAGGCTGCCATACTGAGAAAAGTTTGTATTTAATGGCAGTGATTTCAACACCATTCACAAAGGAGCTGAAGACTCAACTATTGAATAAAAGTATCAACTGACATTCACATTTTTCATCCTTCATTGCAGTGATATTAACACCATTCACGAAGGAATTGGAGACAAGCTCAGCATAATAATGCAGAATTTAAGCACATTTTTGACGGGCATTATCATAGGATTTGTGCACGGATGGAAGCTGACCCTGGTTATCTTGTCTGTTAGCCCGCTTCTCGTTGTATCTGGGGGTTTGTGGTCATATGTAAGTTGCTTGAGCTGCTACAAACGAGAATTCTCCTTATGTGCGCAACAAAGGGGGGTGAAGAATCGAAGGAAAGAAGGATAAAATGAAAACCTGCATGGGGGGGGGGGTGGCATGGGAACTCTTAAAAGACTGTGCCCCATTAATCTGGCATAACTTGGTGCCAAGAAACTGTTCCAGTCATGTTAAGAATTCTTATTAACCATTTTTAGGAGAGAGAGAGTGTGGTTAGAAAGTTGGACATAGACCAGAGAGATTGGGCTTAAGTTGCTGTGTGATCATAAATCTTGCGGGGGAAGTTTGGGCAAACCATTTTCTCTCAGCCTGACCTATAGCAGGGTCCATGTATACCATTCAGGGGTCCTGAGAGGAAGGCGTGGGATAAGTACATAATAATGAATAATAAATCTACCCAACCCACATCTGAGCCTCCTGTAATTACTGCTAATTGATAAGGCACATATGCCTTATAACTGGAGATTCCATTTTTTTTTTTTTTTTAAATGATATTTATTAAGATTTTCAAAAATACAGAAAGTAAAGATTAAAATACATTCAAAGCCTTATTTTCATACATCCACTTTCCGGGACTCCCCCCTTCCCCCACCCCTACCATATTCTCCTTTCATATTGTTGGCTCCACAAGCTCTCAGTTCTAATTGAAACTTAATTTGTTTAGACCATTATTCGAATTTAAAATTTATACACTCCTCATCAATACCCCTAATGAAAGACAAAAGTTCTCTCCCCAGGGCCCACCCCATTTTCATTCCACAATTTCCCTTTTTTTAATGATAAGGACACCCCACACAATAGAAATATAAGAAATAAGAAATAAAAAGTATAATAGATGAGAAAGAGCTAATTCAAAAAAAAAAAAAAGTTGACAAACCTTTGGATTTTAGTTCTCCCCCCCCCCTGTCCCCGGTTTAATTTCCCCCTGACCACCAAACCATGTTATCTGCCTGGAATTCTTAAAGTCCATAAATCACCTATTTCCCCCAACTCCTTGCTGGCTTTTTCTTTTTATAATTATTTTTTAAAACATTTAACTTCAAATCTTTAATAAAACTCCCCCCATTGTTCTTTCCAAGTTGTAGTCCAGTTTCCTCTTGTTCCGCTGCTGAAACGTTCTAATTCAGAAGTTTAGTAACTCTGCAGGGATTATTGTTATTCAGGAACAAAAACTTGCGTTCAGTCCCTTCCTTTCTTCAATAGAAAATTCTATTGTCTCCTTTAGCTGAACACCCTGTAGACAAAATATTATTTCCGTTTTGCAGCTTTCCCAGAAGATAACCAGTCCTGTAAAATTCCAATGGTATTTTTCCACTTACGACCATCTTTGTAATGTCCCGAAATTCCTCTAGGGGGATTGTTGTAACTTTGTTTTCTCTAGTCCAAAAGTCCGATTGTTATCCATGTTTTCGCCATTTTGTATCCAAGTTTTAACGGGTTATAGCAAATTGTAACAAATTTAACCAGCAAAGTTCTCATAATAAAATCCTCTCTGCTTTCCGACTTTGACAGCTACTTTGACAGCTGTCAAAATCTCCGACTCTTTTCACCAGGCTCTCTCTTCAATCACCCCGGTTCCCGGGGGGGGGGGTTACATTTCCCTTCTCCCTCAATTCTTCCTCCAGCACAGTTCTTGTAGTTCCCCATCGTGGAATTCTTAGTTTTTGTCAGCAATACAAGTCTTTTTGGACCTTGGTTTCCCCATCCTTGTTTTGGAAGGTTTACAATAGGGAGGGGGACTGACTTCCTTTTTGGATCCCCCCCCCGCTCGTGTCCAATCCGAAAAAAAAAAATTCTTTTTTTTCTCCTTTTGAACCCGGTTTCCAAATTACTCACGGGTTATTGTTAAGAAGTCCGAATTTTCAATGGAAGAAGTCAGCGCTCTCCACCGGATGGCATGCGGCTTCGCTCGGCAGGGATAGCAGAGGACTCAAAGCACCACGCTTCTCCCCGGCACCCGATCCGTAGCCTTTAAAAAGGCTCCTTCACGAGTCGGGAGGGCGCTAGCGGTGCCAGCCGAGTCTCCATGTCCACGGCCCCCGTGGCCGTGGTTTTTAAGGGTCCCCGCATCGCCGGTGCGGTAGGACCCAGCCCCTGCCAAGCAAGCTCCCTCCGGAGCTCGGAGGGAGTCCGCCATTCGGCGATGGCGCCAACCCGGAAGTCCTATAATTGGAGATTCCAATGACTATAATTAAATAGCTATGGAAAGGAACTGGACAGATACGGCCTCATTTCCCCACACAAAGATGTAGCTGAATTCATTGTTTTAAAGAAAAGCAGCAACCTTTTTAGCACAAACATTTTTTAAAATAAATTTTATTAATGTTTGAAAGAAACTGTACAAAGTTTAATATCAAATACTGTTTTTAATCAAAAATAAAATAATCTAAAAACATAAACCAGGAGGGGGGAAGGGAAAGAAAGAAAAAAGAAAAGGGAAGGGAAAAGAGAACTTCTTATTCTTCGTCTGTCAGCCTTACATAGAAAATTATTCAAAACATCCACTCCAAGATAACACCCAACAATTCAGCTTTCTATAAAAGCAATATTTTCTTCGATCCTCAAACCCAGATATCATAAGTTCATATTCTTTTTCACTCAAAAAATCTATAAGGAGTTTCTAGTCTTTCAGCACATACATTTTTAAAGTAGTATTTTAGTCATTTTGCTAAAACCCATATAATCAGCTTTATTATATAATCAAGAGAAGTCTCTCATGCAAGAGAACTGTCTGCACAAGTAACCCAGTTTGTTGGTGCAAAACAGGTGAGGAACCTAAGGCCTAGGGCCTAATGCAGCCCTCTGGGGCTTTCTCTGGGCCTTGGGACTCTGCCCAGGCTCCTCGCCTCACCACTCTGCTCCTTGACCACCTCAAGTGTTTCTGCATGCCTGGAAAGTGCCCTTGAACTATACTTATGCATCTTGCTTGCCTGGGTGAAGAGAGTTTTGCAGGATCTGTTGCTCACTTTTGCCTCTGGCATGCAGCCCTGCCGATGGTTGCCTATAAGACAATGCAGTCCATGGGCTAAAACATGTTCCTTACTCTGGTGTAAACCAGGGGTCATTCAGAGCTAGAATTGAAATACTGCCTATGAATAAAAGACCCGTCCCCATTTCCTGTCACATAGATAGTTCTATGAGTTTATTGGGTTGTTCTGTGAAACAACTTCATTTTTCGTTTCATTTTTTACATATTCCAGCTCCTGTCGGTGTTGACTACTAAAGAACTGTCAGCCTATGCTAAGGCAGGTGCTGTGGCAGAAGAAATATTGTCGGCCATCAGGACCGTTGTTGCTTTTAATGGGCAGGCGAAAGCTACAGCCAGGTAAGGCCGCTTCTAACAATAAGCGTAATTGGAAAGCTATTTAGAAGGTACATTTGTTCCTTCTCTGAAGAAGCTGAAACAGGCGTTCTTTGAGAGCATTAGAGATCAGCAACTGAAAGCATCCCTCCAGATTAGTGTAGAACCCAACGTGTGTATTGTTGCGCATGTTCAGGTGGAGATCAAGCTATAATTCTGCCCATCCAACATGGCTGATGGAAACAGGTTTGTAAGCCAGTGTGAACTATGTTCTTCGAACGTCTGCCTTCAACCAAGGGGCATCACAGGATGAAACATGCCTGCTTTTCTCACAACATTTCTTGTTAAAACAGTGGGTTACACCTTCAGATAGGAAAAATCCAGTGTGGTTCTAGCAGCCTCAGAAGATTTAAGCAGTATGGGGTTTGTTTGTAGAGATAAATGGCAATGAGTACTTGCCTGTATGGAAGCAGAACTGAGTGGGAAATACCTTAAATAATCACATTTGGCGGTTTGTTTTCAGGTATGATGCAAACCTAGAGGACGCTAGGGTTGTTGGAATGAAAAAGAGCATCACCACCAATGTCTCTATGGGTGTCTCCCAGTTTTTCATATATGGATGCTATGCACTTGCCTTTTGGTATGGAACCAAGCTCACACTGGAGGAGGAAGAAAATTACAACATCGGGAAAGTATTAATTGTAAGTCAGTTGTCCTGCTGAATGCAGACTTAAAAAAAAAAGATCTCTGAACCAGGGGCAAACGAAGGCGTCGTGACACCCCGGGCGGGGCGTCGCTACGTAGGGCGCATGTGCGGCGTTGTTACGTAGGAAGCATGCACCGCACGTAGCAATGCCGCACATGCGCTGTACATAGCCGTTTGCCGCCAGCACCGGGATCCTCTGCTCGCGGCTGCAGCCATGAACGGAGGATCCTCCACATGTGGCTGCGGCATGGCTGCTCACGCCGCCACGATCACCCGCGGGGTGCCTTCTTGTCACTGCACCCAAGCCATGAAACCCAGGGGGCAGTCCCCTCCCCCCCCCCCCCCGTTGTGACGCCACTGCTCTGAACTTATAAGTAGAGGCTGCATTGGAGATTTGAGCCCAACCCACAGAAGCCTTGCTACCTGGTTCTGCACATATTATCTTGATCTGCAGATCAGTATATGCAGTAATGGACTTCGTATCAAACTGGTGCTGTGTGGATACTGGAAGCAGTAATTTCCAACATTCACGGTGACCAAAGTTTGTTAAAGTGTATATGTATGTGCCATTGGACAAGGACATTAGGGCAGAAGTCTAGTACTCTTCTCTTGGCTTAGTTCAACATCATCATTTATTTATTCAACTTATACACTGTCCTATAATTGGAGGTCTCAGGATTGTTCACAACAATACTACAACACAAAAAACCAAACCAAACGCAATAACCCAATAAACCCATTGCAACCTAAAGAGGGAATACCATTAAGCCCAGAATCTAACATTACCTAGCTAAATCTCTCTGTGTATGAACCTGATCTACCATACAATATGCATCATTTGACCTGTTTTCTTGTCGATGCAGATAACATCCAACAAGGCAATCTGTGCACAAAATACTACTCAGCACTAATTTCCTCCCTGTAGTGGCACCTCTTGATAAAATAATCGAGATAGAGGTGCCTCTATAAGAGCTAAGTCAATCAACCGCTCCACCTGTTTGCAGAAATAACCATACTATGCACTCTTAGAATCACAGAATTGTAGAGATGGAAGGGAACGCAAGGGTCATCTTGTCCAACCCCCTTGCAATGCAGGAATCCTTTTGCCCAGCGTGGGTTTTGAACCCATGGCCCTGAGTTCAAGTCTCTTGCTCTACAGACTGAACAATTCAACTGCTCTTTCCATTGGACACAATACAGTAGCTAGACTACATAGGAGGTTTTTAATAGCTGAAGAAACTTAAGAGAGGGGAGAAATGTTTGTAAAAGTGTTTCTGCTGTAAACAAAATTTAAAAGTCATGTTAACTTGGAGGTAAGTTGCATGTGTTCAGTGAGGTTTACTTCCAGGCATAGAATTGCAGTTGTAATTGTTGTTGTGGTACTGCATTAACTGATGGCAAATCCCTAGTTTTCAAATGTTAATTATTTCAACCATTTCCTCACTGTAGGTGTTCTTTTCTGTGATTGTTGGCGCATTTTCCATTGGACAAGCCTCCCCAAATTTGGAGAGTGTGGCCAATGCTCGAGGAGCAGCCTATGAAGTCTTTAGTATTATCAGGAAGGTATTTATTGACTGGGATGTATAATATGACTGCTGTAATCATCTAATTAACTAATTACCTTAGTATCACACAGGCTCTTATAGAAGGTTATGAATTATCCTAAGCCATTTCTTGAATCAGCATTGCACATATGGGAAAAATTGGATTTTAAAACAAACAAACTCATTAGTATCCCTTTATATATAGTTATGGCTTTAAAACAGAAAAATGCAACCAGTTTGGACGACATGTGGGATAACAAGATTTAATGATGTGTTTACAGATGGATTGTGGGCAACTATAGCACTGAGAAATTCTCAGGACTCGAGAAACGCAATGGTCAGCAAGGCAGCTCAGGTAGGGTGGCATTGCTGGCTCAACCTTCCCAATGCCAAGCATCACTGCTGATTTCTGAGAGAGAGGAGTGGGACACAGGGAACTCAGCAGCAATATACGGTAACACTTCTGCTGCTGTGCTGAGCTCCTTGCCCCTTTCAGGAACTGGCAGCAACACTCAGCACCGGGAAGGAAAGTGAGCAACAGCATTCTACATTTGCCGCCTTCTTGCTGCTCACTGCAATTTGTATAGCCAAGCTTCCTGGAAGAACCTCAAATTGGCTTACACAATAGGGTAGTTCATAAAAAACTTTTTTTAAAAAAATGCCTGCTCCAAAGGTCTTATCTTACTACACTAGGGATTATATAGCTGTATCTGAAATTTCATGCATATCGGTTAATATCTTGACCCTCCTCCACGAAAATAGCTGTTTACTTGGCTGTTTTCCTATGTCGTGAAGGCTGAAATTTCAATTCAGTGCAGCAGGGTCAAGATATTAACTGATATGCATGAAATATAATTCCTAGTGTAGTAAGATAAGACCTTTGGAGCAGGCATTTTTTTTTAAAAAAAAAGTTTTTTATGAACCGCCCTATTACACAATTATCACAAAATACAGCTTTTATCTTCACAACAGCCCTTTGGGGTAGGCCAGGCTGAGAGAAAATGACTGGCCCAAGGTCAGCCAGTGAGCTTTGTGGCCAAGTGAGGATTTGAACATGGGCCTCCCCAGTCTTAATTCAGAACTCTAACCACTACACCATGCTAACAAGAAAGGAGTCACCTCAGCCTTGTGCTTCAGCCCACAAATAATCATTCCTCAGGTAAAAGGTAAAGGTAAAGGGACCCCTGACCATTAGGTCCAGTCGTGGCCGACTCTGGGGTTGCGGTGCTCATCTCGCTTTATTGGCCAAGGGAGCCGGTGTACAGCTTCCGGGTCATGTGGCCAGCATGATTAAGCCACTTCTGACGAACCAGAGCAGCACACGGAAACGCCATTTACCTTCCCGCCAGAGCGGTACCTATTTATCTACTTGCACTTTGACGTGCTTTCGACTTGCTAGGTTGGCAGGAGCAGGGACCGAGCAATGGGAGCTCACCCCGTCTCAGGGATTCGAACCGCCAGCCTTCTGATCGGCAAGTCCTAGGCTCTGTGGTTTAACCCACAGCGCCACCCGTGTCCCTTCATTCCTCAGGAGCACTCATATATTTATTTATGAGGTGTTAAAATAAAGTAGCTGCAGCAAACTGGCTTTTTCGCTACTTTATTTTCCATAAGTATATTATGCAAGTTGTGATCTTTGAACTTCATTGTGAATACTGTTCCCCACCATCTGAAATGGCAGTTCTGGTTTCCAGAAATACAGCCCTTTTGGAAGAGAAGAGAGTCGTGCAGTATTTTAAAGAGTGAAATGGCCTGTTTGTTTATCATTAGACATAAAATGAAGAACGTGCCTGTGTTATGCCACAGTTACAGAAATGTATCTTACTCTCAATTTCCTTTCCAGCCGCGCCCCATAGATAGCAGTTCCAGTGAGGGGTTCAAGCCAGACAAACTGCGAGGAGAGATTGAATTCAAAGACATCTGTTTCAGCTATCCCTCAAGGCCTGATACTCAAGTAAGCTTTTCTTTTTTCTTTTTCCCCCTCTTTTGGGTTGTTTCGGGTATTTAAGGAAATGTGCATTAAGATTTACTGCGTGTTCAAATAAGTGCTGATAGGTTTTGTTAAAATATATCACTAGGATTGCTGTTGTTTAACAAAATAAAAATATCAGCAACTAAATCAGGTGCTTGCATTCAGAACACAGCATGTGTTTTTGAGATACAGCAACCATGTCTCTGTTAACATGTTTCATTTTTAGGGTGTTGTTCATCGATCAAATCACCCTGAAGGCTTCTGTGATCTCTGGGTTGTTGTTGTTTTATTTCATTGTGTTTTAAATGTTTAAATGTTTGTGAATAATTCCAGATTCTCAAAGGTCTGAGCTTAAAAATCCAGCCTGGGAAAACTATTGCTCTTGTCGGTTCCAGTGGTTGTGGGAAAAGTACCACAATTCAGCTATTGCAGAGATTCTACGATCCCGCTGAAGGAGAGGTATGTTTTGAAGGAACCATAGCTGTTCAATTTTCAGTGTCAGCAGTTGCAGCTTGCTGTATGAAAAAGCACTGAAATATTTGGTTGGAAGTCATTGCTGTAAGAGATTCATCTGTGCTTTTGCCACTGTGTTAAGTAATCCCATTTTAAATACTTTCACTAAATTTAAGAGCAATTCTTAGTCTGTGCTTCCTGCTTCTGGTCATTTAGTTTACATATTATTTCAACAGAATAAAAATGGTCTCAAATGATTCCCCCCCCAAAAAAAAATAGTATTAACATTTTCATTTATATATATTATACACATATATATACATGACTATATTTTTGATATTATACTCTACACAGATAATATTTTTGTTAAAATTAATCTTAGAAATTCTCTGAATTATTTGATTATTTGGCCTTCCTTTACTTGACGTTCTTCTTTGCCCAAATCTGTTGTGCCCTTATATGAAGCTGGTTCCTTCCCTCAATCTTTGACATTTACTCTTTCTGCTGTCTGATCTCCATCTTTAGTTTTGGGCCATGAATTTGGATTATTTTCCATCTTTGAAAATGTCAACTTAAGATTCCCTTCCATCTCATGCAGCTCTTCAATAGTTTTAACTGTCAGGCATTGTCCTTATTGAAAGTCTAAACAGAATGCCCCATCGTTATTTAATTTTTTTATTCCTTAATTGATATCTTAGAAATTTAAACTCCCTATGTTTAGTAAGAACATCAGGATGGATATAGATAATATTTCAATATCATGGCCTTCGGTTGATAATTTTTCACCCACCTAGTTAGAAAGGTTAATGGCCCCTTATTCTCATAAGCTAATAAACTTGACCATAATGTAACTTGGGAAATATTCTCCATATTTGGCTAGCACCCAGCCTGAATGCTACCTTTATATTATTGGATCAGAGCTGATCTAATTATATATATATTGTGCTAAATGTTCATTTAAGAAAGCTACCACGTTCCTTCTCTGCAAGCCTACCAGGACCCCTCTAAGTTTTGAATTTCTCCTGCATATTTCTTGCTGAAGTTATTCTAAATTGTCTCTGGCTTTATCTAATCCCACTTCCAACTCCCAATTTGTAGTTTTTGCTTTTCTTAGCAATGCCTTGACCTCTTTTTATTTTGTTGCCCTTTTTTTACCTTCATGACCTACTGTAGTCTCAAGTCAATATACAGTATACAACTCTTATTGAAACTAATTGCCTAAATACAAAAAGTTCATATTAAGAAGGTTCATAAGATTTGGCCAGGGCAAGTCTGTATGTACGTATGTGTCAACATTTTAGCTTGCTTTTCCCTTAATGAAATAGGCTGCATTCAAGCAATCATAGTAAGATATGAACAAACCTCATTTCCCCTCTTCACCCTCCCTTTGCAATTGAGTA
Source organism: Podarcis pityusensis (assembly GCF_964106645.2). Lineage (NCBI taxonomy): Eukaryota > Metazoa > Chordata > Lepidosauria > Squamata > Lacertidae > Podarcis > Podarcis pityusensis. The sequence continues at coordinate 34,369,477 of NC_138037.1, forward strand.
AACAAACCCAGAAGTCATCTGTTATGCTCGAACCAGGAAGCTGTGGTCAGTGGTTTCCAAACCAGACTGGATCTGAAGCCAACTTTAAATCATAGTTTCATATCCATACTTCTTTAAAAGCAAATAACCACAGTTTTGTGGTTCAGATGTAATGGAAAACTATAGCTTACTGAAGTATATTTATCCCTGCATCATCCGTAAAGTTAGAAGTTATCTAAGAAAGTTTATCTGAATGTAGCTATTAACTAAGCCCGTTTAAAAACCTGCTTTTGTGACCTCTTACAAATTGCTACATCTTTATCCCAGATAACCATAGATGGACATGATATCCGGACACTCAATCTCAAGTGGATGAGAGAAAACATTGGCATTGTAAGCCAGGAACCCGTATTGTTTGCTACTACAATAGCAGGCAACATCCGCTACGGCAGAGAGGATGTTACTGATGCTGACATTGAGCAAGCAGCAAAAGAAGCTAATGCTTATGACTTCATATCCAAACTTCCTGATGTGAGTACCTGAACTGTCATATTCTCTGTTACGATCTGGAGAACTTCGTTCCTACATGTGCAAGGATTTACACGTGTCAGCTTTTAAACTACAGTCATACCTTGGATCTCAAACGCCTTGACTCCCGAACAAATCGGCTCCTGAACAATTGAAACCTGGAAGTGAGTGTTCCGTCTGCTGCGTCTTCCGATTGGCTGCAGGACGTTCCTGCAGCCAATTGGAAGCCGCGCCTTGGTTTTTTAACAGTTTTGGGAGTCAAACAGATTCCCGGAACGCATTCTGTTCGAGAACCAAGGTACGACTGTACAGTGGTACCTCTGGTTGCGAACAGGATCCGTTCCAGAGCCCTGTTCGCAACCTGAACAGAATGCAACCCACATCTGCACACGCGCGGGTTGTGATTCGCCGTTTCTGCGCATGCACATGATCTCATTTTGCGCGTCTGCGCATGCACAAGCTGCAAAACCCAGAAGTAATTGTTTCCGGTACTTCCGGGTCGCCGTGGTACACAACCTGAAAAGACGTAACCTGAACCGAACGTAACAAGAGGTATGACTGTATTGCTAATTGTTTTTCACTCCAGTAGATGGACAAAGAATTTTTCTTTTTTAAAACAACAACATAGCTGTACATCTGGCTGTGGGGGGCGGGGGCACTGGAGTGAGTGGAAATGCCCCTCTGCTCAGCTCTGAAGCTAAACTGGCCTCCTGTCACCAGTCCAAAACAGGGCATTTGGGGGGAAAACCAAGTCAGTCCAGGAACCACTCTTGCTGCCATCGCATGATCGAGCCCAACCATTGGCAGTTTAATCTTGAGTCTTGGCGGGCTGTCCTGCACTGCAGTGTGGTTGTCCGGGGAATTTACAATGGCTGGCTGCTGGGAGGTGATTCCTCACTACTCTGGGAATGGAGGGTAGCCCGCGAGGGGCCACAACCACTGCCCACCTAGAGCCGGGTAAGCTCTGTGGTTAATCATTGAGATGGCTCCAGTCAACCAATCCTTTGCTTCCTTTTGATAACAGAAAAACTTATTCTTAGCAAATGGCATATTCAGTCTTACAGGACACACTGGTGAATCAAATGTGAATAGCTAACCAAATTATTTAGACTGCTCACACAAATGAAGAAACCCGTTTTATTACTGGAGTGCCAATATAGCACTTTCGCCCCTTCTTCTCTCCATTGGGAAAGTTTCCAGGTATTGTTAGCTAAATCTGTCCCTGATATAAAGGTAAAGGGACCCCTGACCATTAGGTCCAGTCGCGGACGACTCTGGGGTTGCGGCGCTCATCTCACTTTATTGGCCAAGGGAGCTTCCAGGTCATGTGGCCAGCATGACTAGGCTGCTTCTGGCGAACCAGAGCAGTGTACGGAAACGCCGTTTGCCTTCCCGCCAGAACGATACCTATTTATCTACTTGCACTTCATGCTTTCGAACTGCTAGGTTGGCAGGAGCAGGGACCGAGCAATGGGAGCTCACCCCGTCACAGGGATTCGAACCACCAACCTTCTGATTGGCAAGCCCTAGGCTCAGTGGTTTAACCCACAGCGCCACCCGCGTCCCAGATATTTACAGATAAATCTGTTATTAGCACCATCTCTGCTGCAAGTAATAAGTCCTTATGCTCATGAGCAGGGGTCAGCAAACTTTTTCAGCAGGGGGCCAGTCCACTGTCCCTCAGACCTTGTGTGGGGCTGGACTATATTTTGAAGGGGGGGAGAATGAATTCCTATGCCCCACAAATAACCCAGAGATGCATTTCAAATAAAAGGACACATTCTACTAATGTAAAAACACACTGATTCCCGGACCGTCCACGGGCCGGATTTAGAAGGCGATTGGGCTGGTTCCGGCCCCTGGGCCTTAGTTTGCTTACCCATGCTCATGAGGTATGATACCCTGAAAACAGAAACGAAAGCTCCTTTGCTGAACGTTACTGAATGTTTTGTGTTTGGCTGTAGAGTGTTACTTCTACGCAGCATCGCCTTTTCTTGTTTGTAACTAAGAGTGGAAACTCTAATGTGATTCAGTCTGATTTCTGAGCTTTGAATTTCCCAGAAATTTGACACCATGGTTGGTGAAAGGGGAGCTCAGCTGAGTGGAGGACAGAAACAACGTATAGCAATTGCTCGTGCCCTAGCCAGGAACCCCAAGATCCTGTTGCTGGATGAAGCTACCTCTGCTCTGGATAATCAAAGTGAATCCATAGTGCAAGCAGCACTTGATAAGGTAAATAGTCTGTTATCATAGAATCGTAGAGTTGGAAGGGACCCTGAGGATCATCTAGTCCAACCCCCTGCAATGCAGAAATATTAAGCTGTCCCATAGGGGGATCAAACCTGCAACCTTGGTGCTATCAGCACCACAATTTAACCAACTGAGCTATAGTTTAAAAACTGAAGTTCCTTGAGGCATCTCCTATGCCAGTTAGAGTTTGGCCTTAAGAATATGCCTTAACCCTTGAAAAATATTATTTAGACAGAGCTTCCAAACCTGAGATTCTTTTGCCAACCAGCTTTTACTTATATGTTTAGTGTTTTTATTATACTGTGTTTTTAGGTTGTATAGCACCTTGGATTCCCCACCCCCTTATGGGTGATTTTAAAATATTTAAATAAAAACAAACAAAAATGCAAGATGCCAAAGCAGTGAGACTTGGTGTACTGTAGTGTTAACCATGTTAATTTAGCCAACACTGAGATGATAATGTGAAATCTGTAAAGGAAATGCTAAATCGGTTGAGGAAACAGCAATAATGATATGTCTAATCATGGGCTGAAAATACATTGAAAGGAAATCAAATGTGAGAGATGAATTATAACTAAAAAATCTAGTTAAATATAAGAGGTGATTAATAGAATTGTTGGATGTATGTTATTGGTAGTAAATAAATAATCTCTGGGACGCTCCTTTTAGACATTCTGTGTGCAGATGTCAGATGAACAAAGTTTCTTGTGTATACCGTATTTTTCGCTCTGTAAGACGCACCAGACCACAAGACACACCCAGTTTTTGGAGGAGGAAAACAAGGGGAAAAAATTCTGAATCTCAGAAGCCAGAACAGCAAGAGGGATCGCTGCGCAGTGAAAGCAGCAATCCCTTTTGCTATTCTGGCTTCTGGGATAGCTGCTCAGCCTGCATTCGCTCCATAAGACACACACTTCCCCTTACTTTTTAGGAGGGAAAAAGAGAGTCTTATAGAGCAAAAAATACTGTATGTTTCTTGTGTTTGTGTATACAAAAATGTTTGCCTTCCACCCTTTTTCCCCCCCTCAAGGCCAGAACTGGGCGAACCACCATTGTGATTGCTCACAGACTCTCCACCATCAGGACAGCCGACATTATTGCTGGCTTTGAGAAAGGTGTCGTTGTTGAACAGGGGACCCATGACGAGCTCATGGCACATAAGGGAGTCTACTATGCACTTGTAATGCAGCAGGTAATGAGCCATCGTGGCCCATTTTACACATAAAGCTAAACCCATGGGCCAGCATAATGGGAACTCAGAGAAAGAGAAGAGGTTGGACCAGGTGAAGCATGGAAGTATGCAGGGCTTTGTGGCAGGTGGGTGAGAGACTAGAGATCCTTTTCACAGAGTTAAGAGTGTTGGGAAAGATGGCAGGTTGCCAAAGAAGCGAAACCATTACAATGGACCACTTTTGTATGGTTTGTATCATGCTACTGCACCTACCATTTGGGTTTGCCTTTTCACCCAATTATATTCCCTGTGTTGAGTGAAGGTGCTTGAAACAGCTAAGCATTCACGCTTGGTGGGCACAGCAGTGGTGGTTAAAAGCTAATTTGCACACAAATGGGGATACTCAAGAGAAACAACACATGTTTGTCTTTGCCAAATGTTGTTTGCTTCTCTAGTGTAACATAACAAAGAATTCATATATATCAGGGATGGCTAACCCATGACCTATGGGTCGTATCAGGTCATGCAAGAGGTTTTTTGAAGAGAGGGCCCAGACCCTCCCCATTGTCTTTTTTTAAAATGGAAGTTAGTTAGTTAGTTTTAGTTAGTTATTTCCTGCCCTTCACACTTACAACCATACAAAATAAGGTGGGTCCTGAAAACCTATGCCTCAAATGCTGAAAGCCACTGTAATGCCACAATACTAAAATGTTTCTTGTGGCACCCCAAATGTCCATTTTTCATAATAATAATAATAATCCTACCCCCCCTTCTTTACTGATGATTCCCGTGAGTCCCCTGCTGTGATTCTGTGATGCTCAGAATACCCCACAAAAATTGTTGCTAAAAAAACCAACCCAGTCATTTGGCCATGCCAACTTTGACATAGGGCCCCAGAAAGTTGACCATGCGTAAGTATAGCCCTCAGCCTTAAAAGGGTTATTTCTACCCATCTGCCCAGATGACACCCAAGCAAAGTTACAGACTGAACTGGTGCTTTCTTCTGTCTCTGTCTGTTTCTGAGAACTACTGTACTGGGTACTTTTATTTATTTTAATTCCACTTTCATTGATAGAAATAGGCAAGTACTTTTCAGTTAGAGGTGCTCTACATGTTCAGGAAAAGCACGTAGTACAGGTTCCATAGGTTTCAGAGCAGAAGTGTGAGAGCCTGTTTAAATACTCTTGTCAAAAACTCATTGCACGTTTAAAAAGGGGGGAAACCTTCATGTATCAAAAGAAAGACTATGCTAGAATCCTTTTATTGAATATCTCTTGGGCAACTAGTTTTGGAATGGAACCCAAAAATGACACCACCACCCAAAAAATCTGGAATTGCGCCACTTCAGAATACGCCACAGAGATTTAATCATTGTACATAGTGTACACAGATTTAATCATTGTACATAGTAATTAAATACGTTTCTCATGATATTTTCCATGGGTAATGAATTTTCTTCGGAATGACTAATTCCTTTTTACCTTAGTGCTATGGTGGAGATGATCAAAGCGATGAAACAGTAGAAGAAACAGATTTTGAGACTGAGGAAGATGACGACGACTCTGAGGATGATTATCTAAATGACGTGGAAGCCAGTGTCTTGGAAAATCCTGTTGGTGGCACAGAAATAGCTAAGGGAGGAAGCTTCCGTAAACGCAGCCTCAGTAGGGCTTCTACGAAAAGATACTCTGACAGGAAGAAGAGGAAGAGGAGGAAGAAGAAGAAAGGGAAGAAGAAGAAAGTGGTTGGTGCTAAGATTAATTCTTAACATGCCTTGTGAGAATAGCATAAAATTTAGAACATTCCATTTTTGTTAAGATGGTAGTGCATTGTGTTTCTTATACATCATGCTAGACCTGACTACTGTTCAGTTTCAGCTTTCATGAACTCCATAATCCATATTCTTTTTATTGGTGCATGTATGTTGGCTGAGGTTTAAATATAAAGTCTCTATCTGTCAGGCGGCTGCAAGCAACTTCTACAGCCGGTTGCCAGGAACGTACAAAGACAAGGAAAAGTTTCTTAGCATCCGCTTTTTATTCAGTATTTACAGAGAGAGGCTTTGGAACCCAGCCTCTCGGATAATGGCGTTGTCCCAAGTAAATCTCTACACACACCCTTCTCGCCCACTTCCTCATTTGTCATCAGCATCATACCGCTTAGTGGCATCTGTCTTCAAGCTCTTTGCTCTCCTACTTTTAAGGCTCGCCGGGTTCTGGGAGATGGTGGGTCTGGAATGCTTTCTAGTGATAACGTGTCAGCCAGCTTCTGCTCCAGCTCTGCCTGCTCCTTCTCTCCCATTATTTCCCAACTTTCCCCCTCATCTTCCTCTGAGCTCTGACCTCCCTCCCTCTGGAAGGGTCAGACTGGGGAGTCGGTCTCCGCTATTGCTCCTCTGCCCAGTCCCTGACACTATCACTCAGAGATAATCTTTCATTAGCTCTCTACAGTTTGAATGTGTGAAGGAACAAGGAGGACCATGCAGGGGATGTTCTTCCCCTAAATGATGGTGGGCCTGCTCCCTGGCTGATGCATAACCAGCATTGGTATGGTGGGAACTGTCTAACATGTAGGGTTTTCTGGCACATGAGTAGTCAACCTGGAAATGCCTTCACTACATTCAGTCCAAACGGCTTTCCATGGCTGGACTCTGAACAAAGTAATTCTGCAAATTTGAAGCATAGGCCAGAGGTGGGTTCACGCAGTGCCAGCAGGAATTTATCCACCCACTTCCTGAAGGACTCTTATAACAATGGAAAGTTTCCATTATTATTAAATAGGCAGTGAAAAATAAAGGCAGACCCACCCACCCCAACCAAAGCACAAGAGAGAGGTAAAGCAGATGAGGTGTTTAGATCCACTGGTGGGCAGACTTGACATTTTCCATTGTGGAAACAGACTTGCTTGTCAGGTGACGAATGCCCTGAGAGCGCTCTCTTGTTTTCTTCCCCTATCGCATTTGTCTTCATGCATGGGAAGAAAAAATAGGGGGGGGTTGCAGAAATGGGAGACAGTTCAGTGGTTTAGAAAAAGTTGTGCAGAACAAACAAACAAGAGAGTATTGACCAGGCATAGGCAAACTTGGCCCTCCAGATGTTTTGGGACTACAACTCCCATCATCCCTAGCCAACAGGAACAGTGGTCAGGGATGATGGGAATTGTAGTCCCAAAAACATCTGGAGGGCCGAGTTTGCCTATGCCTGGTATTGACAGATGAACAAAATATTGTTTCACAGTAGGCAAAGTGGAAGAAGGGATGGAGTTAAGAGTGGGAAAGTGGAACTGGGAGCCAGTGAAAAACACAGTCCCGCTGTAGCATTCCTGGAAGCATCCATTTTGCAAAGCTGAGAATAGATTTTCCCAGCTGTGCCTTTACCATGAGTGCCCAGTTGTTAAGGTTCTACTCTTGTTTTAAATGAATTTGTGTTTTTAACTGTTTTAAATAATCTTTTGAGTAAATCACCTTGAGACGATGGTTTAAAAGGTAATTAATATATCCATTGTAATAGTAATAATAATATGCCGAAATATGGTCATGCTTCTGTCAGTATCTATCAATCCTGTGAAAAATAGCTTGTCTGAAAAACTTGCCTCATGACTTCATGTGATATTTTCTACAAACTTGTATGCTTTATTCTGTCTTCATATAACCTGACATAAAGATACACCTATGTCGATATCTGCAGAAAAAGATATATTGGTTAAATTGCAGTTTTGTACAACTCTCTGGTGGTTTTGGTAAATGGACTTGACTGATAGACAAAGCAATTTGGAAGAGGTTGGATACACTTGTGATATTACTTCCTAACCACCAACTTCAAGGATGGCTGTAGCTGTGCTAGACTCATGTTCTCTATTTTTACTTTTTAATTTTTAAACATTGAGATCCCTTTTTTCCTGAAGAATTAAGCGGCTTACATCAAAACATGAAAATGATGAGAAATCAAAATTAAATTAAAAGACTCTTTTAAAAATCATTCATCAGAAAGGTTCATGCGTTAAAGTTGCCATTCATTATGACTGATCCAGTTTGACTTTTCAGTGCCCTTTTGGATAGATTTTGACATGAGTCGGCCTTTTGTTCCATTTTCCCCCTTTGTTTTCTCCACATTTTTGAGCAATTAAAACTTTGCTGACAATCAATGGGTGTGCATAGCTCAGTCAGTTTCCGTATTTAGTACATTCTGAGTTCATACTAATTTCCCAGCAATCTTCTGCTAGCATGGTTCATTGCCCAGGCAATTACATTACCCTCTTCAGTGTTCTCACCCGCTGGTGACAACTGGAATTTTGTCTCTTACAGGAAGAGAAGCTCCCTGAGGTGCCTTATTCTAGAATTCTAGCCCTGAATAAGCCTGAATTCTGCTCTATAGTGTTTGGAATCATTGCTGCTGCCATTGGAGGTGGTGTCACGCCTGCATTTGCTGTTCTGTTCGGTAAAATAATTGGGGTAAGTTTAGAAGCTTATACTTCAGCCTCTGCAAAAACCTTTTGCTTCCACTTTCCATTCTCTTTAGGATGTTACCCTCTTCTCAGTTCATTGAAAACAAAGAAATTCAGTGTGTCATTGGTTGGTTTTCCATAATGACATCTGGTCCAAGTGCCTTTATAATAAGGATACTTGCCAGCACCTTTTGCTCTCAACCAGTGCATATGTTTAAAAAACACATTCTAGATAATTTAAAAGCCTGAAAGATTTAATGCCAATATGCATTAAATATTGGGCAACTGTGGGGGCAGCCTGTGGGGCTATGGAGCTGCCCTCCTGCCACTGGCCTCGCTACAGCTTACTCGTCTGGGAGCAGTAGAGAGGTTGGGGCTGCAAGAGTACTGGATAGGCTCTGCCAGTGCAGCCCAGTTTGATTCTCATAAGCTACAGTGACTCTGGTGTCAGGTCAGGAGGGTAGCTTTCAGTCTTCCCCACTGCATGCCTTTTTATGGGCCAACTAGAAATTACCATATTTTTCTGTGTATAAGATGAGGTTTTTATCTTTAAAAATTATGTTTAAAATTGGGGGTCATGTTATACACAGGTAGTGCCATGAGCAGGAGATTGTCAGCGGCTATTGGGCGGTTGATTGGTGGCCGCGGCAAGGGCTGTTGTCGATTGGCTGCCCCTGTGTCAATTGGGCAGGTGAATGGCGGCTTTTGCTTTGCTTGCTATTTTCAGCGTTGGTCCTTAACAACTCTTGACAATCTCCCCCCATTTTCTTAATTTGGAGTCCCCACAAACAGGGGGTGTGTTATACATGGAAAAATACAGTACCGTACATAAGTTGGCTTTCTGATTTGGACATATTTGGCCAGTTATAAAAGATCTTGCCTGGCTTCCAGTTTGTTTCCAATCAGAATTCAAAATGCATATAACATTTTAAAGCCCTAGGTAGCTTTAAAGGGCAACTCCATCCATATTAATCTTTCCAGTCTTCTGACACTTGGAGAGTCTCTTCTCTCAGGGTCTCTGCCTTCTGAAGTGGAGGACAGGGCCTCTTCAGTGATGGCTCTCTTCTCCCAGGCCTTTGGCTAACTAAATAAACTATGGTCTTTTAAACTGGCGGGCTGGGGGTATTGTTTTTGTTTGTTACCATGTTATGTATTATTGTTTTTTTATTATATTGTAAATCACCCTGTGATCCTCGGGTGACGGGCAGTGTAGAAAATAAATAAATGATTTTCTAGTACTGGTGACTAACTCTGTGCTTTGTAACCCAGGCTTTCCAAGAAACAGACGAAAACAAGAAAAGCCAAAAAACGGTGTTGTTTTCTCTTATGTTTCTTTTGTTGGGAGTGATCAGCTTAATAACATATGTTGTCCAGGTAAGGACTATCCTAAGGCCTAAATAATAATAATAATAATAATAATAATAATAATAATAATATCAGAATGGCACAGCGGATTGCTGAAATTTGTGAGACCATGATAACGTACCAACTCACTCAGAAAATTCAAGCAAAACAAGAAATCCCTGTCCCCACTCCCCAGCAAAAAATAAATAAATGGTGTTGAGGCACCATGGTTTTCATTTATTTAAGATATAGAAGCCCTCAAGCTTCTGGGCACATTTCAGTCAAATAATGATGCATGATTACTGTAAACTCTGATTGTAATGGCAGCTCCAGAACTGGGGTTGGGGTGCAAGATGATGAGAGTAGGATCCTACCACCTATTTCTATGAACTTCTGTGCCCAGCGACCTAAAACTGATATTGCAAAGGCAATAGCTGGAGTGGGTTGGAACTTTATAAATGGAGGGAGGAGCTGCTGTCACTCAGAAATGCAACCACTGCAGTGCATTCAGTATGATAAGAACACCAAATGTAAATAAAATGGGGTGAGGTGTTGGGTAAAAGAATATTTAGGACCGATGGTGCAGCGACCTATGTGCATTCAGTATGATAAGTACACCAAATGTAAATAAAATGGGACGAGGTGTTGGGTAAAAGAATATTTAGGACCGATGGTGCAGCGACCTATGTGCATTCAGTATGATAAGTACACCAAATGTAAATAAAATGGGACGAGGTGTTGGGTAAAAGAATATTTAGGACTGATGGTGCAGCGACCTATGTGCCTGGTAGCCAGTAGCACCAAGAAAGAAGATGATTGTTGCAGTTGCAGGAAGCTAATTTCTTCTCCTATCTGACTACTTATTTTTACACATGTTTTGCACTCCTGCTCATGACCCCTTCTTGTTACTGCATTTCTCATACCAACATCTAGTCCCCCTCTGCCCCTTGGAACTTGGGACTAGAAAGGCGGACTAGTAACCTTCATGATCAATACTCAAAATTTGTGGGTGTTATGTTTATAGGACACTTTATCAGTGTCTTAATTAGAGGAGCAAGCTTGAAAAGGCAAAAGGGTGACTAGTTTTGCAAATTGGCCTTATTTCTATTCTAGAAGCACTGGAATGGAAATACAGTGTGTGTTGAAATGAGGACAGCCTGGTTCTTGTTCAACTAACAGAAAAATGTTGGCCCTCAGCAACCTTTCCTCAACTTAGCTTAACAAATGGAAAAATACCAGAACATACTGTAGGATTTCTATTGAGTTCTGTATTAGTAAATAGCTTCAACTATTACAGCGCTTTAGTCTATAGCCATCAGTCTTAAAAATGTTATGGCATTGTACAGGTAAATAAAATCTAAATGCTTCATGTTTACATTTTTCAGGGATTCATGTTTGGGAGGTCTGGGGAAGCTCTGACTATGCGGTTGAGATCACTTTCATTCAAAGCATTGCTTCAACAGGTAACACCTACAGATACAGGAAAAGGGGGGCAATTTTGTGGGTGGGTCTGGGATGTGGTCCATTGTCTTCAGGGGCAGTCTCTAGCCTCCATGCTGAAGGGCAAGTAGGGAAGCCTCGAGTCATTATACAAAGCCTCTCCTCCTCCAGGAGGGGAGGGATTTTGAGCGGGAACAGTTTCCCGCGTTATGCAGGGGGCGTTCCAGCCCCTGCCCTGCTCCATCGCTGGCACGCCACGCCTCCCAGAAGAACACTCAATCAGGTGGCAGCTCGGGGGCGTGGTTTAGCCACTCAAATGCGGCCGTGCCAGCTCTCCCCGCCATTGCACTGCCGATCTTTTCAAGTCACCCCCCCCACCACTACCTTTAGGGCTTAGCTGCTCGCTTGACCTTGCTATGGACCTGTGGTTGGTCGCCCTGGTTGCCTAGGGGGCCCTGGTAGGAGTTTTTTCCAAGGCACTGGCCTTTTGGTTTTTTTCGCCTACCTCGTAGCAATCGTCACAACTTTCTTGGTATTTGGCGGTTAGGCATTGGAATAGGTTGTTGGTGTGTGGAAGGGCTAGGTGTGGCCATCGCCTGCCCCTTCACTTTTGGGTATTCCGTTAAAGGAATCCGGCGGTCGTGGATCCTGTCCGATGCCCTGTGCGGCTGGGGGCCATGGCACGACCCCCGGTGACATCAGGGGAGAGCTTATAGTTGTATTTGCATCAACAGACTCCCCCTACTGGTGGTTAACCCTCATCAGACTCACCCCTCTCTGAGTGGGTGGAGTCAAAATTTGCGTTTGTCCAATGCCTAAGCCAATACCTCTCACATGCTGTAATCAATAAAGTTGTGACCTCTTCTAGCCCATTAACCTAATATGCTGTGTCCATGTTATATGCTGTGTCCATGTTATTCCCAAGCGGGAAAAGGGTCCTCGAATCACAAAAGATTGCGGGAACATAGGAAGTTGACCTGCTGAGTCAGACCATCTAGCTCAGTGTTGTCTCCAATGATTGGCCACAACTCTTGCTTGGAGATGCCAAAGATTCAGCCTGAGGCAAAACTTCTGCTCTGTCACAGAGCTACAATCCCTCCCAACTTCCTAAGTGTTTCTTTAAAAATGAAAAACCTATCACGTACTTCAAATGCTTCATAGGCTGCTTTGAGCTATGACAATATCCATTTGCAAAGGCAAAAATTATCTGAACCATCTTTTTCATTTTCAGGAAATTGGATGGTTTGATGACCATAACAACGGCATCGGAGTTTTGCTAACCCGGCTTGCGACAGATGCTTCTCAAGTCAAAGGAGTATGTTTTCCATTTATTTAGGGGTCTTTTTAAAAAAAAAAAAAAAGAATTGAAATTTAAATTGCAGTGATTTCAAAAAGAAGCTTTTGTGGAAAGAGCATAATAAATCTACTTTTGAATCTGCATGGCATTTAATGTACCACACTGACAGTGGGTTGTATCAAGTACTGGTCATATTCAGAGTAGACCATCGGAAATTAATGGATATGACAAACTTGGGTTCATAAATTTCAGAGAGTCTGCTCTGAATAAAATTGAGCAGTACACAACTCATTGTCTTTCATTTGTGGCTATCGATGATTCAGCTTGCTATAAACTTGACTTCTGGTAAATGTAGCTTGTTGAATATAATGCACACCTTGGGGCATTTGGGTTGGTTAAGAGTGAGAGAGGTCAGTCTAGAGAGGATCTCCTGCAGTCGCTTAAATGTTGTTTGACAGAAATGTCTCTGGATGATTTATTTCAGCACTATGACATTGGGTTGCAGGTGTAATTGTGCCAACTAGCCTACTAGATTTGTAGCATCTCATGCTGACATCATGTTGGCATAGAGACTCTTACTTTCATTCCAAGGTGCCTTTGCCAAAATCCTGATGAATCATTCTAACTAACAAAGAGGAATTTTGTGAGGACTACTGAATGGCTTTTCAAAACTTTTAGGAACATGACTTGGCAAGAGCAGGGCTGCTATATTGGTTGAAGCTAAAGAGAGATTAAATATGTGCATTGTGCCTTCTTAGTTAAACTCCCAAGTATAATTGTGCCTCACTTGCTATTTTAGTAAGACAATGGCTAGCCATATGCAGAGTTAGACCCACTAATGAACATGATTAACTTGCATGTGTGTTTGCAATTAATTCTTTAATGAGATTAACTTCCAACGTGTTGTCTTTTGTTTTTGTTATTTCTAGGCTACTGGAAGTCGGCTGGCCTTATTAACCTCAACGATCTTTACACTCTTGACAGCTATTATTATTGCTTTTGTGCATGGTTGGCAATTAACGTTGCTCATCCTGGCCTGTATTCCTTTCGTTATGATAGCCCATGTTATACGACTGAAATCAGTGACCGGCCATGCGTCGAAGGATCAAAAAGCCCTTGAGGAAGCTGGAAGAGTGAGTTCTATATAGTTAAAACATGTGGTTCTGATTAGATCTGTGGCAGTGATAGAAGGGAAAATTTCCAACATGGCTCTTAACTTTTATTCATGTCCACTGATGCCTATCCCAGAAGCCCTTGGTTGGTTTGTCGATTGGCTTTTCAAAATATTTCTATATCATCAAGTTTTCAACACAGTAAAAGGATGAACACTGATTTAAAACACACTCCATTAAAGCCAACCATGAAAGCAGTTGATGTGAATGCCCTAGGAATCTATACAGGGTTCGTTCAATTACAGTCGTACCTTGGTTTTCAAACAGCTTAGTTCTCAAACGTTTTGGCTCCTGAATGCCGCAAACCCGTAAGTGACTGTTCCGGTTTGCAAACTATTTTTGGAAGCCGAACGTCTGATGAGGCTTCCGCGGCTTCTGATTGGCTGCAGGAGCTTTCTGCAGCCAATCAGAAACCGTGCTTCAGTTTCTGAACGTTTTGGAAGTCGAACTGACCTCTGGAACAGATTCTGTTCAACTTCCGAGGTACGACCGTACATGGAACTGGAAGATGTCCCCAGCTGTATTTGGGTGCCCTCAGGTGACAGACTGGCTCAGGCAGAATCGTGGCCACTTACCTGATATGACTGCTGGGATATCAATACTCACAGTGGGGACAGTGATTCCTCCACAAGTTGCTCAGCATGGTGCACTTTGGATGGTCCGGCAAGTACTTGACCGAAGGAGTAACCACTGCAGATAACCACTTCTAATATGTTACTTCAGGTTACTGTCCCCAAACCCTCCGGGTGCAAGTGCCCGACTTCTGACATTGTTTCAATGCCTGGACCCTTAGTTGCACCTAGTTCAATATTGTGTATGGCTATGAGGTTAAACATCTAATGGAGAACACCTAACCTTTAGTGAAATCGGGATTTTCTAAAGCCTTGTACTTTCCTTGTTTCCCAAATCAGATTTCAACAGAAGCTGTAGAAAATATAAGAACTGTGGTTTCATTAACAAGAGAAGACAGATTTTTTGAGAGATATATTTCAAGCGTAGAAGGTCCATACAGGTAAATTTGTATGCAAGTCTGTCGTCGTCTTCTTTGAGTTCTTGAGTTTTATTTCTTAATTACATTATTTCACAAACTAAAAATATTATTGTGCATAATTATGTTAAATTTCTGGAAGTGTGATTGAACCCACCTTGTACCATTTCCCCATACACAATTTAGATAGATAGATATCACCCCTTTAAGGTCCAAATATCTGGGGCTTGCAATGGCTTTAAACAGCTAGTACCAAAATGTGCAGGTGAGTGATGTGTAAAGCCCAATGGCTCCTGCAGAACTTTGAATATGTTGAGTTTTAGCATACAACTGCTAGACAGTCTTTTCAAAAGACTTTTCAAAACTTTGGTGCATGCAGAAACCACCATTCAAACAGTCTTATTTGTGTTCCCAGCAGTTCTGAGTTCCCATAGCGATGTGATGATGTGTCTCCCATGATCCTCTTTTAGTATTGTAATGGAAAGGGAGGAATTTCTACTTCATTTACAGCTAATTTTCGAACAGTCTTACTGATGACACTAGAGACACTGAGGAGCGTTAGCTTGATCCAAGCTGGTTTAGTATTAGTGGAGTACAAGTCTTGGTTTTGATACCATGTCTCTCAGTGTGCAGCATGGGTTCATCTTGTTCTGCTGCCATACTCAGCTCACCTACACAGACTGGATGGCATGCGTATCTTAATTATGAGAAAGTAAAAGTCAATAAAGAATTCACAAGTAATGTATTAAGAGGTGCATTATATAAAGTTTGGAACAAATATAGATTGCATCTGGAACCACAGACACCTTGGTGGATATCACCGCTGGAGGCATATGCTATCAAAAAATTGAATATGAGGACAAATTGGCTAACATATAGACAATTATTGGAAGAGGAACAAGGGAAAATCAGATTAAAATCATATGAAGAGATGCGGCAATATGAAGTTGACAGATGGCAGTATATACAACTTAGAAGTATATTCAACTCGGATCAAAAGAAAGGATTTGCAAAAGAGGATTCAAAATTTAACATCACACTGATACAGAATAGTAAGAAATTGTTATCACCTACACAGATTGGGCACAGTATGTAAGTGGTGAAGACCCTTGCTTGACCAATCTTGCCCGATAACAATGACAAGCTATTGGGCTTATGGTATTTGGATTTGTGCTACTTGCTTGTTATGCCCAACATATATAGATGAGTCATGTCCCAAGATGGGCTGGGTGTTGAGAAAATGGATAGTGTGATTCCACTACCCCCATTTGTTGAGGATTCATTTCTTCAGTGTGGTTTTTTGGTTTTAAAAGCTTACTAGCATCTTAGTCAATGACTCTGACTTGCTTTTTAAAAATACTTTGGGAGTAGAAGCTCTACTGTTCCTTTTATTTCATGATGAATTGTGACTCTTTAATTGGCTTTCTCATTTAACAGGGACTCTCTGAAGAAGGCTCCCCTTCATGGAGTTACATATGGAATAGCCCAGTGTTTCAACTTTTTTATAAATGCTGCTGTCTTCAGATTCGGAGCGTGGCTTATTGCCCATTGTTTAATGGACTTTGAGCAACTTTTTATGTGAGTGTGTCTTCTGTATTTTGTAAGAGCTAGGCAATGAACTCAAAACATAAACTGATTTTAAATACTAATGTGAAAATCTATATACATAACTATGTATAACTATCAGAAAGTTTCCTGACTCCTTCTGATCTTCAAGAGACTGTGACAGAGGAGGAGCAAGCGACAAAAGTTCCGTCCTGCCCTCACTTGCAGTTTGGGCAAAGGGTGGGAGTCCCACATTAAAGTTTCCCAAATGTTGAATGTTATGTGTGAATAACTACAAGTGTGCAAATCAATCATTGATGCAATCAGGTACATAAATTGTATACTCGTTGAATAAAACACCTCTGATTTAACTTGAGCATTGTTATAATAGTCTTTTGCTTAGTTATACTTGTATAGATTCACATTGCAATTCTATGTGTGTCTGCTCAAAAGTAGTCCAAAGTGTGTATATGTTTGCAGTCTCAAGTATATTTTCTTAACTTAAGTAGGCCTGGATAGTCCTACAAATAATTTATCATGAATTGAATTGCAGACAGGGGGTGCTCTTTTAGGCTTGCGCTTATGTATATATTGTATGTACACAATATGTACAGATACACTATTTTAGTGACAGGCTAAGTGATGCACTGTACATAGTAATATTGCAGGCCTGTTAAAAGGAGTTCACTGTATAAATCTCAGTTCTGCAAGATAAACAGTAGTTGCAGTTGAATCCAGAGATGCATGGCTTCTCCTTTTCAATACAAAAAGTTTGCTTTTCTATGCTTCTATGTTTTGTGTTTTACAGAGTCTTCTCTTCTGTGATTTTTGCTGCTATGAATGTTGCTCAGTCCAGTTCTCTTGCACCAGATTTTGGCAAATCAAAGGTTTCTGCACAAAGAATCTTTCAGCTTTTGGATCGGAAGCCAGTGATTGATAGCTATAGTGAAGAAGGTGAAAAATTGGTAAGACTATACAGATAGTGCTTTTAGAAATAGAATTGTTGTGGTTCTTTTATTAACAAGGCACGGTGTAGTCTACTGGAATAAAAGAAAAAATATATAATGCTGTTTTATTTACTGGTGTCAGCTCAGTTTCTGGTTGTTTAAAACTGGCTTCAGAAAGAAACTCCTTTATTTGAGATATGGCTTTATACATAACCCATAACATATATCTGTGTTCATTTCCCACCCCCACCCCCCGCAATGTAGGTGAAATTTGACGGCAACATTGAATTCAGAGACATCCATTTTGAATATCCAACTAGAGCAGAAGTTCAAGTTTTGCAAGGACTCAGTTTAAAGGTTAACAAGGGGCAAACTCTGGCATTGGTGGGAAGCAGTGGTTGTGGCAAAAGCACTTCCATCCAGCTTCTGGAGAGATTCTACGACCCAGGATCAGGACAAGTGGTGAGTAGGGATGGACAGATCTGGCTATTTCCATTCTGTGTCAGTTTTATATGTGTTCAAAATAAGTCCATTCGATCCTGTCGTTTGCCATTTCTTTTAAACACACAAAAATTGCTTGTAAATTGTACATATTTTATCTGATATGCAGGTTTTTGTATTTACTTCCTCCTAAAAATACATGTTTATATATGCTACATGTCTATATATTTTCCCCAACAATAAATATAGACCATAAACTTGGTGCATCCATTAAATTTTACACAGGTTCAGCTGCCTATTGTTGTGTCTTTCAACTCTGCAGAAGCTCATTTCAAACTTTATGTACTTCCATTTCTACCTACAGCTTGCAGATGGCGTGGACACCAAATCTCTACATATACAGTGGCTAAGATCCAGACTTGGTCTTGTGCAACAGGAGCCTATTCTCTTTGATTGCAGTATTACAGAGAACATCCAGTACGGTGACAACAGCCGAGTTGTCAGTCAGGAAGAAGTTGAAGAAGCAGCTAAAGCAGCTAATATCCACAACTTCATAGAAAATCTCCCAGAGGTAAATGAAGATGTCCTTACGTTTTCCAGCATTCTCTTTCTCCAGAGGAATAACTATCCTATTTTGCACAAAACCCAGTTGCATAGACACCTACAGCTAAATCCTTTGCAGGAGGAAGGGGCATCTTTCCTGTCTAGGGTCCTTCTGAGGGGGCCATGTGCTAATGGTGGGCAGGGCTGGAGCCAAAATTGGGTGGTATATCCTTTTGTCTCTCTGTCACATCTCCCCGCAATCTGGTCATTCTCTCTCCCTGCCACATATATGAAATTAGGCCAAGGGCTACAGGTAGCCCACCCCAACCTTATCATGTTGACTTATAAAGTATGGTCGGAGATTAATTTTTAAATGCATATTTAAGGCTGCATTCCCATGCACACTTATCCTTGAGTAAGTCCTGTTGCAAGCAGTGGGTCTTGACATCTGCACAGGATCCAAATACACAGCCTATTAGTTTCAATAGGAGGCAGAAAGGTCTAACTTGCTCTTCACAACACTCACAATGTCTGTGATCTTTTCTTTTTTAAAAACAACAACAACCTACAGAAATATAATACTCGAGTAGGTGACAAAGGAGCACAGCTTTCAGGAGGACAGAAACAAAGAATAGCCATTGCCCGTGCCCTTGTCCGAAAACCAGCAATACTTCTTCTGGATGAAGCCACGTCAGCTCTTGACACAGAAAGTGAAAAGGTTAGTCAGCTTGCAGCCTTGCTTCCTGCACTGCAGCAGGGTAGGGATGAATCGAGGCTATTATTCTAAATATTATTTTTTTCTTTGCCCATGACTGCAGATTGTCCAGAAGGCCTTGGATGAAGCTAGAAAGGGTCGGACCTGCATCGTCATTGCTCATCGGTTGTCCACGATCCAGAATTCTGACATCATAGCAGTCATCCAGAATGGCAAAGTAGTGGAACAGGGAACTCACAGCCAGCTGCTGGCCATGGGTGGATTCTATCATGCACTTGTCAATGCACAAGTACCTCATTAGCCCAGGCTGCAAAGTCTGTGGATACCAAAAAAACAAAACAAAAACTCCGCCCTCAAATTATGCCTAAGGCAGTGTTGTACTTGAGTCTGTCAAAGAACAGTCCCCTGTACCATATGATGAAACCACATTTGAAAATGAAGGGGTTGTGTAATATAAGGAAGAGGGGAGAACCTCCTGTTCCGAGAAGAGGGAAGTCAAGTCGTCCTTTGGCATGTTTATGACCTTCAGCACCCCGAAATAGTTCTTTGGGTCCCAATCAAGATGAAGGCTAGCTGTGCCTTGTTTCTTATTGCCATCACCAGGTAATGCTCAGGAGCCCGTGAATGTGGGATGCCGGCCTGCTGGGCATCTTCATGAGAAACAAAAGAGATTTATTTATATTTTACTTTGTTACAGAATGTTTTTGTATCATGGTGTTGATTTTACTTTTGTAATAGTAATAAAAAAAAATGATTGGGAAACCCCAGTAAGAACTAATAGAATTTACTGGTAAGGTTGGAACCGACTTGAAAGCCGTCAGACCCAATGTTATGCCCCAGGGCAAAATATTTAACTTCCACAAGATGCCAGAAGCAGAGAAGTAGTTCTAACATGGTGGAAGCAGCTAAAAGTGCCTGCAGAACGTTTCTTTGTTGATTAATCAAGTGAGCCCATTCATAAATTTCAGGGAAATATATATTTTTAAAGCTATTTTCTGAACACTATATCCAGCATACAAGTTTTTTCTCACCCCATTTCATCTGCACAGCAATCATGAGAGAAAGAGCAGCTGGGCTCAGTCGTCCACTGAGCTTCATAGCTGTGTGGGGTTTAAACCAAGGGCCTTCTCAATCCTGGTTGGTTTCACCATGCCCACTTTTTCTGTAGGGTCAGTATCAGCACTGCATGAAGGAAACTTGAAAGTCAAATTTAGCAACACTGCAAAGTCTACATTTACTGCAGTTTACAGATCTTCACTATACAAGTGACAGCTTGTTTATTTTCTCGAGCGCACTGCAATTAGAAATATATATACTTTTTTCAGTTTTATTGTCATCTTTGCCCCACATGTCATGGGGATAAAATACAACACAAAACAATTCCTGTCAATTTTTTAAATTATCTTTTCAACTAGCCCAAACACAAATAGGGCATGTCCTCTTCTTTCTTACACATGGGATTTTAAACAGGCCAGGAAATACAAAAGCTTTTTAAGTACAGTGGTACCTCGGGTTAAGTACTTAATTCGTTCCGGAGGTCCGTTCTTAACCTGAAACTGTTGTTAACCTGAAGCACCACTTTAGCTAATGGGGCCTCTTGCTGCTGCCGTGCCGCTGGAGCACGATTTCTGTTCTCATCCTGAAGCACAGTTCTTAACCTGAAGCACTATTTCTGGGTTAGCGGAGTCTGTAACCTGAAGCGTATGTAACCTGAAGCATATGTAACCCGAGGTACCACTGTAAATGGCACTAAGGGAAGTGAAATGTTCTCTCTTCATCTATGGTTGGCCGTCAACAGCGGTTGCCACACTGGTTTCAACAAATGAAGATGCAAGGTAGGTAGATGAGGGAATGGTCTCTCTGCTTGTGTATAGTTGCAAGTTGCTTCCCAATTTATCCTGCTGAGAGGAATTGAAACTGAATTTTTGCTTCTTCTTAAACTTGGCAAAGGCATAGAGAAATGTGTGTGGGTTGCCACTATTTATTTTTGCCTTCAGTTTTTTCTGGAATCTAATATTACAAGAGTTAACATGGGAAACTTCCTTTTACCAAATCAGACCATTGTTCCACTTATCTCAGCATTGTACATACTGACTGACAATGGCTCTTTTCCAGCCCTGCTTAGAAAACTTGGGGATTGAGCCTGGAACCTTTTGCCAGCAGAGAATGTCTTCTGCCACTGAGCTTTGGGTCTTGCTCATGAAGACTTCTGTCTTCTTCATAGTGTTTTCATCTGATATCTAAGATGAATATCCAAATATCCCTCTCCAAATTTGGTTTCTACTTTACCCAAGCAGCAACTTTCGTTCTGATATCCACTACAGTGGTATCTTGGTTGCTGAACAGCTTGGGCCCTGAACAAATTGGCTCCTGAACACCGCAAACCCGGAAGTGAGTGTTCCGGTTTGTGAACATTTTTCGGAAGCCAAACATCCGACGCAGCTTCTGATTGAGTGCAGGAAGCTCCTGCAGCCAATCAGATGCTGCGCCTGGGTTTTCGAACGGTTCCGGGAGTCGAACAGACTAAGTTCCACAACCAAGGTACCACTGTATTAACGTCTTATAATGTAGGAGAGCTTGCGCTTGAAGCTTTGGTTTAGCTACACAAGCCACGTAGACTCACTTTACAATTTGCATGTTTTATACTTAGTTCCATAGGTATTTTGTCATTCGGTGTCCTATGACTGAACAACAAATGTTCAGTTCATATTATAGCAAGTAAGTTGCAAACCTTGAAACGATCCAACATTTTATCAGCTACATATGCACTTAGTTAAATAGGCATATCACTGAAAAGTATTAGTCTCCCCTAACAGAGAATTCCAAGCGAGGTCCAAACTCTGTCATAGCTCAATGTGCTGTCAGTGTGGGTACTTTGAACTTATTTAATGAGAGCAAGACAAAGCAAATAAAGAATTTTGGAAGGGACTATGTTGTGGCCAATGTATGAAACTCCAGAGCTGTCCCATGCAGTTGGAATGTGACTGCTTCCTCTGTTGCCATAGACAAAGGTGTGCAGTTTTTAATAGTCATGTAGTTGAAACAGTCAAAACTTCATTTTACATAGCCAATTATATATTTTAAGAGGATACCTTCAAAATGAGAAATCGGTTTAAGTGCCAATTTTCAAGCTGTTCTTTCAAAATTCCATAGGTTTTTTAAAATCTGGTCAGAGATAATATACATCATACATTGCTTATTCGGGGCGGGGGGGGGCAGGGATTCAGGGAGCAGCATTGTTGACTTAAAACTCTAACTTTTAGGTAGGTATCTTGCCACCAAAAGATGGCTATGCACCCCCCATTTTTCAGACAGCTTGTAAGTGCAAAGCATTTGGTAGGGTTGCCATATTTCAAAAAGTAAAAACCAGCCCCCCCCCCCCAATGTTGTTGAGCTTTTTCATGAAAACCCCAAAGTTGTGGTTTTGGGTTTTTTACGAAAACACAAAAAAAACCACCCACGATTTTTCAATTGATTTGCCTTTTAAATCCTAGACGTATGGCAACCCTACCTCCTGAGCCCCATCTCAAATTAGCACTCTGTTATGCTTTTCTTCCCATAGAGACAGCATCATCTTGAAAATGTACTAGCATTCATACATTATGGTGGTTTGTGACTGACCTGTCAGTCACCTCAGCATCCACTGTTTGCCCACTGCACTCCTGCCCAAAAACTGTGCAAGACCCCTCTTGAGTGAAGACAAACTTTGGCACACACATACCCCGCAAAAAATCTCTTAGTTTTCACAATTTATTGTGGTACAGTTGCTTTTTTATGGATCTTCTTAGTAGGATCTTTATGGATCTTCTTATATATCCATATAAATATAGGGTTGTTGTTGTTGTTATTTTGCTTCCCCTCAGTTTGGCGCCTTGTGGGGGAGAACTGCCTGTACTGCCCTAATCCAGCTCCAGCACTACTTGTAGCTTCTAGGGAGCTGTTATAAAAGACAAGGAAGATGGGTGGAGAAAAATAGCTTGGATTGTATGTGGTGTGGTGATCTTTCACTTCTGGCCCTGAGAAGACTTTGGTATGCATCCCCGGGCTAGAAACCATTATATTACAGAAATGCAGCTGTTAGATTGTCACGATGACCCATCATTTTTGTGAACTTCTGCAGGGTTTTGAAGATTGAGAAATATGAGGAACTTTGTATGCTTCCAGCATAAAGGACTCGGGTGTTGCTAAACGTAAGGGGAGGATTTATTTCTGTAACCTGTTTTTAACCCTCTTGATCCAGATTCAGCCGCCTGCAGGGGATGCAGAAATGATCAACGAATTACCGTAGGTGCATTAGGCATGAACTGGTGGGTCTGGTTTTGCAGGTCAATTAGTGACTTTACAATATTTGAATTTAAAATAGAAGGAAGACTTATTCTTCAAACCCGAAGCCACTATCACCATTTTCATTAGTCACTAATGAGTGTGGGTGGGAGAAAGGTTAATTTGGTGGTGTAAGCTGGTCTCAGACTTGAACTTTAGCAGCTGAAATGAATCATTCCATGTGCTGATTCGCAATGCTTAATTCAGAGACTAATATTCATTGAAAAATGAGCCTTGAAGAAAGATAGAGCAACATAAAAGAAAATGTAATATGGTGCTTAAAATATCATATGGATTAAGATATGCATGTGATATTTTAAGTACCATATTACATTTTATGTTGCTCTATCTTTCTTCAAAAAGGGACACGGGTGGTGCTGTGGGTTAAACCACAGAGCATAGGACTTGCCGATCAGAAGGTCGGCGGTTCGAATCCCCGCGATGGGGTGAGCTCCCGTTGCTTGGTCCCAGCTCCTGCCAACCTAGCAGTTCAAAAGCACGTCAAAGTGCAAGTAGATAAATAGGTACCACTCCGGCGGGAAGGTAAACGGCATTTCCGTGTGCTGCTCTGGTTCACCAGAAGTGGCTTAGATGAGCGCCGCAACCCCAGAGTCGGTCACAACTGGACCTAATGGTCAGGGGTCCCTTTAACTTTACCTATCTTTCTTCAAGGCAGTAGAAAGATACCAACTCTTCCGCTAGGGTAGGAAATGGCAGGCCTAGGATTCTCAGACTATTACTATGACTGTTTTGCCAATGCAATTATGATGCATAGAGCATTTGTGTGCAAAACAGTTGTACTAATAGCATGAGAATCCTAGGATGCCATTTCCTACCCTAGTGGAAGGATTGTTGTCTTTCCACTGTCCTCCAGCCTACCTAGTTTGTAAAAGAATTTTGAAATTTCCTGGCATTTTTGAATAAAACTCATTGTTACCCGGAGTGAGTGTGTGATGAACAGCAGGTACATGTGGGGAGAGTGTTAAGATAGGAGGGTGTGAAAGTGTCTATGCACATCTTTTTGTGTCCAGGGACTGGACCAGATTTCCCCCTCTTTTCCATCAATTTCATTATTTACGAAGGTAAAACCATGTAAGATGTAGCTTTAGGAGAAAGCGTAACTAGGTGTCTGGTAGTTCTTCGCTTAAGTCACTTTGGCACATTCCATCATATTCTTCCAAATAACCCAGTAACGTTTTGATTCCACATTTGCTAAGATGCCCCGTTCTTCTTTTTAGCATCTTCTTAGGTATGATGTTTTCTTTAACCTTAGTGCTGCGTTCTTAGGATCACCCAAGAGGCCAGCGTCTCAGGTGCCATCACTGTGATTCAATAAAAACCCCAAGCGGCTTGCACAAAGTTGAGCTTTTCTTTATCATCTGTTTCTGGTTTGTTGTGGTTGCTCTTATGTTTGCTGAAGTTAGTGGTTGCAGGGCCATGGGCATAGGCAAGGGGGCAGCTGACAACCCCCCCCCCCCATCAAGTAAGTAGATAAAAATACTTAACAGACCAGTTGCGTTGCATATAACTAGGTTCTGTCCCCTAGCATAATGCCAGTCCCCCACTAAAATAGATCCTGGCTACGCCCATGAGCAGGGCCCAGATTAACAAGAGAGAAAAAGACAGGGAGGGAATGGCTTCACCCACCACCAACTCTGGCCACCTCTCTAGAATGTACCTCCCCCCCAAAAAATGTGCACCCACCACCCTCATGTAACTCTCAGTGTGCAAAGGAAGGTAATTAAAGGTTAGTTAGTGCTGGGAACATCCCGCACTATGGGTTTTATTCCTCTAGTCTGTCTGCAATTGTAGAACATGAAAATAGTAATATTGCTCCATTGTCTCTTAGCTCCTGGCTAGGGCAAAAAGAGCTCCAGGTACAGATGTTAAATTGAACACGAGTTGCTTGCCTCATTTGTCCCCCAGTTCCATTCAAGGCAAAACATGAGCTGCAAAAACATTTCCACTCTAGCTTCCCTTGCACAAAATGGCAAGAACAACCAGTCAGATTTCCATCTGACCAGGACAAATCATACCTGAATTGAAGAACGATATTTTAACCAAGGTTTGGACTTTAAAGGTGCAGGCAGATTATAAATATATCTAGTATTTCCGTTGATCTAATTCAAAAATCTTTGAATTGCATCTGAAAGTAACTCCTATAATTGCCAGGTGAACTGGATGTGAATTAATTTCCTTTTGCAGTGGAACTTGGGGTGGTTTTAAAAATTCAGTTTCAATTCAGCTTTAACTTTAATTCAATAGTTTCTGTATATATGGGTTTCGTCACACTTAACTCTGATTCTGGCCATTGTATTTACCATTTTCATCTGTCCGAAAAGCTGTTTAAGCTTAAAGTTTGTAATTGTTGGAGGAAATAAAGCAATTGTTCACCTTACCCTATACAATTTGATTCTTCTTTTGCTCTTAGTATATTTTATACTTTAGCAGAGCTGGCTGTACAATTATACTTTAGCTGTACAATTTTATACTTTAGCAGAGCTGGCTGAAGAAAAGAATGCCGAGGAACATGTGAATGAATTATAAATTGAACTAGGGTGAATGAGAACTAATTCCTTTTTCAAATGAACTTTCCAATCACAAAATAGATCCCCACAAAATCATGGTCACTCGGTTCAGTGATGCATATACTGGGCAGCATTCACATACCTGACAATCAGATACTCCTCATTCTCAGTTTTGTGGAGCCAACTCTACTCTTAAGTAGCTGAGGTGACCACCTCAGGCAGCAGGTGGGGAGCAGTGCGGAGAGGTTGGTAGACTGCACCTTCTAAACTAGGCAGCTGTACTCAAGTACAGTGGAAGAGCTTCTCCTTTGCCAGTGTTGAAGAAAGACTCAGCGGGGAATCCAGTCAGCTTTTGTGTAAAAAAAAAAGGCAAAGGACCCCTGGACAGTTAAGTCCAGTCAAAGGTGACTCTGGAGTTGCGATGCTCATCTAGCTTTCAAGCCGAGGGAGCCGGCATTTGTCCACAGTTTTCCAGGTCATGTGGCTAGCATGACTAAACCGCTTCTGGTGCAACGGGACACCATGACGGAAACCAGAGCACACAGAAACACCGTTTACCCTCCTGCTGCAGTGGTACCTATTTATCTAATTGCACTGGTGTGCTTTCAAACTGCTAGGTTTGCAGAAGCTGGGACAGAGCAACAGGAGCTCACCCCGTCGGGGGGATTCAAACTGCTGACCTTCTGATCAGCAAGCCCAAGAGCTCCTTTGCCTCAACCAGCAAAATGTCATGGGTCGACCCTGCCGTTTTCACAAAGTCAGTAACTTGTTCAGGACAAAGGAAGCCCAAGCTCCTTTTCTCCCACCCCTACAGTCACCACTTTTAAAGCTGACAATGGCATCCGTTTGTTTGGCACCAAGGCCCAATCTAGCTACACCACTTTCAGATTCTTCTTGAGTGTAGTGACCCAGTCAAGGGAACTCCGCACATAGCAGCTGTAGTGCATGTGGTTCCTGATCTGACCAAGGGATTTGTAAAGAATTCTGCTTCTACAGTGGTACCTCTGGTTGTGAATGGGATCTGTTCCAGAGGCCCGTTCACAACCTGAAAAGAGTGCAACTGAAGCACCATATCTGCGCATCTACGTGGCGGGATTTGGTGCATGTGCGCATGCGTGAGCGGCGAGCCCCGGAAGTAACCCTTTCCAGTACTTCCAGGTCGCTGCGGGACACAACCTGAAAAGACATAACCTGAAGTGTCTGAAACATGAGGTATGTCTGTACTTACAAATCATATGCCTGCTGGATTGAGACAAAGGGCTGCATTTATATAGGGGCGGAGGAAGGGGGTGCAGTAGGGGCGGTCTGCCCTGGGTGTCACCACTGAGGGGGGTCACAAAATGCCGGCGGCACTCACCGCGGGGCCTGCAGCGCACCCGAGCCACATGTCTCTCCTGGGAGTGACACGGTGGCTTGGGCGCCCACAGGCTCCGTGCTGCCCCAAACAGTCCGTCCGCTGCCTCCCCCTCAGCTATAGGGCGGCTGAGTGGGAGGAGGCAGGCAGACTCCTCAGACGCCCAGCAGAGCATCCTGTCCCGGCTGGTCCTGCCCCGAGCGCAGAATACGCGCACCCTCCAGGCACCCAATCAGCTTGCTCCGCCGCTGCATTTATATAATGCATTTATTACTGTAAATTAAATGCGAAGCAGAAAAGAAAATTAAAAATGAATGGGCCACTTAAATGGTGAGCCATGCTTGACGACATCTGTGATGTGATTTATTTTTAATACTTAGTGAAAGATTTAAACTTGGAATACATGGAGTTCTGTGTAAAGAATCACATTTCAACTTTCTTATAAATCTTGTTTCTCACATCTTTTGAGACCTGAAGTGTTTTTTTCCACGTATCTCTGCCAATCCTTTACATTTCATTTCCCCCTGTATTTTTATTTTGTTTTAAACCACAATGTGCTTGCAGTGCCTTTCATTTTACATCCTTTTCCATCAAAACATATATTTATTGATTTCCCTCCACCCCCCAATTTATACGACTCCACTCTCTTTTCTAAGGAACTCAACACAAAACAGTTTAGAACTGTCAATCCATCTGCAAACTTAACTGGATTTCTGTAACAGTTTAAAAAAAAACTGTGACAGATTTTAAAAAACCTGTTTGGTATGTGGAGAACAGACATGATAACTGAAGCTGAAGGATTTTGCATTGAATAGTGACATCTAATGGCTCAAAAGAATACTTACCGAAAATCTTTAATCTTAGATGTTGTTCTTATCTGTTTTCCAAAGATACATGCAAGTTAATGAATGCATGCATCTGGTTATCTGGTTATTAGACATCTTCCCAGTCCCCACAACTGTTCTTACACACAACCCAAGTATAAAAATCCGGCCTGTGGATTTTGAATAAAACCAGATTCAAAAGGAAATACCATGGGCATAACCCCATCCAAAATTAAGCATGTGCTTAAACCTCCTCCGTTGAAATTAGCAGGACTTGAAAATGCTTTCATTTGGGTGGATCTTGCCAAGAAAGGTGTTTCTTCAAACTGCTTTTGGGCAGGTTTAGACGCGGACACGCACAGCATTTATTTTTATTTTAATCTGGATCAGAAGTCACCAACCTAAGGCCCATGGTCCGGAAGTGACTCGCGGAGGTTGTTTGACCGGCCCCCGAACTGAGCCGCTCGCTCTCGCACAGCACTAAACCAGCGCAGCGCAGCACAGGGACTTGCTCTGCAACGCCAAAAATCATGGGAGGGGCCATGGAGGGATCTCTGCGGGACCGATCCGGCCCAGGCAAGATAAACCTTGCCGACCCCTGATCAAGACTCCTTGCACTCCGCCCCACTCCCCCTTTCTTCCAGCTCAGGGCAGCTCTGTCCTCTGCCTGCCCCTCAGTTGGCACATCACGTGCAGCTGGGCCTCAGCGGCAGCAACCTCTCCTCATCCTCCTCCCCCACTCTCTAGAAGCTTCTACAAGCTGCCCAAGGGAGAAGCTGAGCACCAGTGGCCATGGAGAGGTAATGGGCTGCTCCCTTGCCACCACAACTCGGGACAAGTGCCAGCTCCACCTCCTCTCCAAGTTTGGCAGCGGTGGCACTGGTGGGGGAGATAGGGACATTCTCGGATCAAATCAGAAGCTGGGGTGACTTTCATAATTCCAGGATTGTCCCTGGAAAATCGGGATACCTGGAGGGTATGACCTGGTGTTGGAAAGGTGAGAAACAGTTCACCTTCTGGGACTCAGCTGGTGTTGACTGTTGAGCCTCACGACCCGGCATCTGCAGAAACTATTACTTGAGTCCCTCAGCGTGTGTAACAATTGAACTTTTGGTACTTGTAGTGGTCCAAGTGAACACACAAATCACAAAGTTGATATAAAATCTGACCCGAGGCAAACATCACTGGAGGCCATCCTGCTACATTCTCCATCACCACGACCATCTGAGGTCCAAATGCCTGGTTTTCACAGCATGTTGGCCAACCCACAAGCTCTTCAGTCAAGGCAGAATTCACACTACACATTTTAAATTGGCAAAGGTAAGTAAATAATGTTTCCACTTGACAGAGTTGCAATACGTCTGTGTTTTTCACCTTACTACCGTTTTGGAACTCCTGTTCCACTGCTGTAAAGCAAGTTGTAGAATATGCTGTTGTAGTTACTGTCTCCCTGAAACAACGGTGGTCTGTCAAATCATGATTGGTAGGAAGATGTTTGGCTATAAATTCTATTCCATCTGGGGACTATTAATTCAGTGAACTCAGAAAATTAAAATTATCTGTAAAAAATATTCATGTCTGCCGCTCTCGTGTTTTATTTGTTTGAGGCGGTTGCTTAGCTGCTCTGGCCAATTTTAATTTCTCTTTGGGGCTGCTGTCAAACTCTCCAATTCTGGATTATGACAAAATGAAAATTCTCAATGCTATTTTTAAAAGACGGGATTGGAACTAAATTGTTAATTAAAATGTGTTTTGATTACCATTTCCATTCAGATTTTATTATTGATTATGATCTTCCATGAAGTGGCTATGCTGCTTTAGGCTGAAATCCTGTACCCACTTGCTTAAGAGAAACCCCTAGTTAGCTCAATGGGACTTACTTCTGAGTGGACCGTATAGGATTGCTCAGTGCTATTTTTCTAGAAAAAGAGGTGCCAGAACTCACCATGGATCTCTCCCTTGTTCTCTTATAATGGCAATGGTGGCCACCTGATAAGTGCCGGAACTTAGTTCTGGCGAGTTCCGGCTGAAAAAAAGCCCTGGGATTGCTGCTGATGGGTTAATTCAGAGCTGACAAAATGTTTGGGAAACTTGATTGATTAACTTACTACTGAATAAACTAGTTATTGCTTATTTATTTCTCTTGCCCTCCTTTCAGGTAGCCCAGAGAAGTATTTGTGGTTCTCTCCCTTCTCATTTTATCCACAGAACAACCCTGTGAGGGAGGCTAGGCTGTTGGTGGCAACTGGCCACTCAGTAAAAACAGAGCAGGGATTTGAACGTGGGTCTGGTGGTACCATCAGAGTAGGACTTTAGGGAAGGAGGACAAGGCCTGCTCAGCAGAATAAGCTGAAGGGTCACCAAATGCATCCATTTACCACATTTTGAGGTAAGAGAAATTACAGTGGTACCTCAGGTTACATATGCTTCAGGTTACAGACTCTGCTAACCCAGAAATAGTGCTTCAGGTTAAGAACTTTGCTTCAGGATGAGAACAGAAATTGTGCTTCGGCGGCGCGGCGGCAGCAGGAGGCCCCATTAGCTAAAGTGGTGCTTCAGATTAAGAACAGTTTCAGGTTAAGTACGGACCTCCAGAATGAATTAAGTACTTAACCCGAGGTACCACTATATTGTTGTTGCTGTTATTGAAGGGATACAGGTGGCGCTGTGGTCTAAACCACTGAGCCTCTTGGGCTTGCCGATCAGAAGGTCGGCAGTTGGAATCCACTCAACGGTGGTGAGCCTCATTGCTCCATCACAGCTTCTTTCTGCCAACCCAGCAGTTCAAAAGCACACCAGTGCAAGTAGATAAATAGGTACCACTGCATCAGGAAGGTAAACGGTATTTCCGTGTGCTCTGGTTTCCATCACAATGTTCTGTTGCACCAGAAGCGGTTTAGTCATGCTGGCCACATGACCCGGAAAGCTGTCTGTTGACAGACACCAGCTCCCTCAGCCTGAAAGTGAGATGAGCGCCGCACCCCATAGTCGAATTTGACTGGACTTAACCGTCCAGGGGTCCTTTACTTTTTTTACTTTACCTTGTTGTTATTTACTTATACCCCACCCATATGACTGGATTGCCCCAACCACTCTGGGCGGCTTCCAACAGAATATTTTAAAAACCCGCAACAAAGCATCAGATATTAAAAGCTTCCCAATACAGGGATGTCTACGGAAGGTCGTATAATGGGTCATCTCTTCAACATCTGATGGGAGGGCATTCCACAGGGCAGGCACCACTACTGAGAAGTCCCTGCCTGGTTCCCTGTAACCTCACTTCTCACAATGAGGGAACTGCCAGAAGTTCCTTTGAACTGGACTTCAGTGTCCAGGCTGAATGATGGTGGGTGGAGATGCTCCTTTAGATATACAGGGCCAAAGCCATCTATACAATATCTCTGTAGGGGGAGTCATAAGACCATTAAGTCCAGAGTCCAAAATTACCTGGGTTTCCCCAGTCCTAAGCTGCGTACACACCATACATTAAAACACATCCCCCCACACAAAAAAAAAAAGAATCTTGGGAACTGAGAAATGTGGCTTTGTAGGGGGTAAACTACAGTTCCTATTCTTCTTTGTGGTGAGGGAGGGTTAAATGTTTGATATGTACCCAGCCCTAGTCTCTCACTCTAGCTAACATATCACCCTGGCTATGTATCCCTATTTCTTTTTATTTATTGCTGATTAAGGAAAGAAAAGCCCTGTCAGGCTGCTTATAAGCTAGATCCCAGTTTCCACCTTTAAAGCCCTAAATAATGTCCTAAGAGAGAATATTATGAAAATGATATACAGGTGGTACATGACCCCAGTCAAGCTTGCAAAAATCTATCATTTGCCCGACAATAAATGCTGGAAATATAAAGAAACTGAAGGTACATTCTTTCACCTTTGGTGGACGTGCCCAAGGATTAAGGCCTTCTGGGAAATGATATATAATGAACTGAAAAAGGTATTTAAACATACCTTCTTGAAGAAACCAGAGGCCTTTCTCCTAGGCATAGTCGGCCAATTGGTGCCAAAGAAGGACAGAACTTTTTTTATGTATGCCACAACAGCAGCAAGAATACTCATTGCAAAGTTTTGGAAGACACAAGATCTACCCACTCTGGAAGAATGGCAGATGAAGGTGATGGACTATATGGAACTGGCAGAAATGACTGGCAGAATCCGAGACCAGGGAGAAGAGTCGGTGGAAGAAGATTGGAAGAAATTCAAAGATTATCTACAGAAATATTGTAAAATTAATGAATGTTAGAATGATGTTGGATAGTAATTAAGTGGTTTCCAGCTGTAATGCTTTAAGGGAATATGAAAATAGGGTTATAAATAGGTAAAAATTTAATATTATTACTTTTAAAGGATTTGCTGAACCAACAGATTGAAGTGGAATACAAAAAAGGGAGGTATGAGGAGGTCCGGGAAATAAGTCAAAGGAAAATAAGTAACGGAAAATCTGTGTGTTTTTAACTATTTTTATTTTGCATTTTTGTCATTTTTTTTTCATTTTTATTGTAATATTTTTAAAAATCTTAATAAATATCTTATAAAATAAAATAAAATAAAGCCCTAAATAGGACTGTCCAGAAAATCTGAAGAACCATCTTCTCTTGATCGTATGAACCTGTCCAGTCTCTGCAGCCTCCAGATGAGGCTGTGCTCTGTGTTCCCCTCATCACATATTACATTCATTCCTTTTTTTTACCAGTTCTCCTAGTTTTGCATTTGAGTTCTTGCTGCTGTTGCATGTTGTTCTTTTGTTGAGATGTGTTTTATTGTTGGATTTTATGTATATTCAATTTTCATATCTGTAAACTGCTTTGATTTTTATATAGATGTTGAGATATGAAGAGGGACAAGATAAAAAAAAATTAAATGAAATATATTATAGGATAGGATACTGCTTTGACTTTATTGCCTTTTAAACCCTACTCCTCATCCAGGTGCAACAGTGATCGGCATACTGAATTATCTGGAAAAGGAAAAGACTGTAAAAAATAAAGCCTAACTGGGCTCAGTATTCTTGGATGATTTATGCCACTGGCAGGAAATAGTAACCAGAAGGGGAAAAATAGGATTATATGTTAAAGCAGCCCATGGCAAAGGACAGGAAATTGATTCAAGCTGAGCTGGCATTTTTGCTGAAATGAGTTGTGTCTGTTGTTCTGGAAGCCGTACAGCTTCCAACAACTGCTGTGTAAACCTTCAGAAAGCTATGTTTCTAAAATTTCAGCTTAAGTCCCATTGCTTTCCATTGTTCTATTCTAATCTATGTGCTATACGTTTAAAGTAGGATTGTACCGCTTTAAAAAATCATGGCTCCCCTCCCAAAGAATTCTGGGAATTGTAGTTTCTTAAGGGGGCTTAGTGCTGTTAGGAGGCCCCTTGTCCCGCCTCCTCAAGCTACAGTTCCCAGAGTTCTCTGGGAAGAGGGGTTGACTGTGAGAAATGTAGCTCTGTGAAGAGAATAGCATACCTTCCAACATTTCTCCAGTGAAAATAGGGACGTCCCATTCCATAATGATAATTTTACTGTTTATACCCCACACATCTGACTGGGTTGCCCCAGCCACTCTGGGCAGCTTCTGATGTATATAAAAACACAACAAAACATAAAACATTTTTTAAAAAACCTTTCATATACATGATTGCCTTCAGACAGCTTGGGGGTCGGATAATTCCATACCCTTCAACATTTCTCCAGTGAAAACAGGGACATCCTAAGAAAAAGGGACATTCTGGGATCAAATAAGAAACCAGGACAGCTTCTCTAAATCAGGCACATCCTTGGAAAATAGGGACACTTGGAGGAGGGTCTAGAATAGGGGGTCTCCTAACATCTCTCTCAGAACCAGTAACAAACTGCAGCTCCCTGGAATATTTTGAGGGAAGTTGTGACGATTTAAAGTTGTATGATAGTGCATTAAATGTATGCTGCAGGTGACTGATTCTGGCTCTGACTGCTTGTAATTTGATGAGAAGGGGGTTGTATTTGGTTTTGGTTTTAACTAGATGCCACGTCCGTATTTTCTTTCATTAACTGAAAATTCCAGCCCAGAAAAGTAACTTCCAAAAAAGTTGGAAGTTGACCCTCAGAGACGGCATGGGATGTGGTGCAGGGTGATGTCACTACAGGGGAGAAGTGGGGGTAATCATGCCTCTCCCCACGGCACGTACAAAAGTGCCTTCTGCCTGTTGCTACTACCCCTTTGGATCAAACCCCCAAGTAATACCTGCATGTGTTGTACTACATATGGACAATTTAAGGTGCGGGAACCTCTACTTACAGTAGATCACAGTTACTTCACTACAGAATATTGGGTTGCATAATGTTTTTCAATTAGCAGGAAGGAAGCACTCTTTGTCAGGCATATATTCATATTTTATACCCGTCCCTTTGACATTTTGAGTGGAGTAAATAATGTGAAGAGTCCTTCCATGTCAAACACACACAAGTCCCTACGGGCTTGCCATTGATCTTCTAGTCTTGCCGTTCTGGTCTTCTTTTGCCAAAGCACCCCCAAAACCCAGATCCTCAGATGTTTTATACCTAGACTTCCCCGCAGTCCTTCTGGCTTTAATGGGGTTTGGTAGGCTGCCACTGCAGAGTTCATGATGAGAGCGTAGAAATCCTCAGAAGCACAAATTCCATTGCCTAATATGTTCAATATATAGTGTGTGTCATTTCAAAAGCCCCCTTGGGAATACAGTTTTGCAAGACCACGTGTGCTACTTTAAACAGCCCTTTTGAACTGATATTTGTGCTGAGATTAAGTCATTGGTGTTGGACATATCAATGCCTAATACGTATTGCAAAACAACACAAAACAAATCTCACGTCCTACCTAAAATAACAAAACTCTAACTTTTGCATACTGAGCAGCAAATGTTGACACCCTGCTAACACAACATTTACACCCTGACACATGTAAATGTTGACACCCTGCTAACAATTCATGGACATGGTAATAGCCCCAGCTATTCTTCTTGTTGATTGCTGATATGCATAACACCCCCATTACCTGATTTTAATGTGATAATTGCAATTATCATGGGAATCATTTTCTAAATCTAACGTTTGAGCTAGTTCATACTAGGGCTGGGTGATACATCGTCCCAAACTGGTTTGAAGTTCATATCGTGTTATCAGTTTCTTAGTTTTGGGCCCAGCAATATATATTTTGACTCATAGTGTGTGTGTATGTGTGTGTGTGTGTGTGTGTGTATGTGTTGTGCAAAAAATGTGGGGAAAACTGAAGCTAGCGAATGCTTCTCTCGATTCCTGCAGCTCCTGTTAACTCTGCCAGCTCAGCTCTTCTCTGCCTCCTGCAGGGCGCAGCGAATCACAAGAGCAGGCACCGGCAAAAATCACCATGCGGGGGACGGACGGACCGTGAAGCCAGCCAGTGCCTCTACATAGCTCCATCCTTCCTTCAGACCTCATGATAAATCAGTATATCACAATGTTTAGCTGGTGATATATCACAATGCTGAAAACCAGATATCATCTGGCCCTCGTTCATACCTAGAATATCACTGCCAAATTTCCTACAAACATAATCTTTGGATTTCCCCACCCTCACATTCATGTAAAGCAGAGATAATGACTTCTACATAATAAAGCGTGGAGGCCAAGTGTAGAGCTGAGTGTGCTACAGCTCCAGTGACCAGCCCCTTCAACTCCTCCTCCTGAGGGGAAGGAGGGTTGAAGCAATCTTCTGCCAGTGGTGGCGCCACTGGTGTTACCAGGGGGAGGTGGAGCAAGAGCCGCCAGCCACTTAAGCTGTGCCGCCACCGTCTTCAGGTGCCCCCAGCTCCTCCCAACGTCCTGACATCACACGCATGACATCACACGTGCTACATTGTCGTCATTGTCCCCCCAAATTGCCCTCACAGGCTGGCACCTTTCTTTGTAATTGCCAGGATGCCTAGATCCAGAGCAGAGGGCAAGTAATCTATGGTCTTAACCCCTTCATGCATTAACTAGATCTAAGAATGCTGGTTATTTGAGGTTGATATATCCCACAGAAATGGGGTAGAGCTTTCAAAAGAGAAAAAGGGAATGCCTTTTATAGATATCTCTTTTGCTTTAGGTAAACTGAAAGAATGATGGGGACAATTTGAATCTTGCCTTTTGGCGGATCCTCAAAAAACTGCATATTTCAAACACTCGCCTCCTGCCTTCCTTCAAGGGTAGGGGAAGTTCCTCCCTTACGTTTTATTTTTCTTAAAAGCAGGCACATTTAATTATTTTAAAATTTAAATTTGCACGCACACATTATGCAAATCAGAGCACTCAATTCTAGGTGTGAAGCCTGGGAATTTTAAGCACAGAATTCTAGCTCAGGAGAAACTAAGTGCCTGTTAAGACCCCTCAAGATGACTTTAGTCAAATGTAACCAAATGGTTTAAACCAGAAAACATAAAACCAAAATGGAATCTCTGGGCAATATATAACCTGGCAAGGATCCTAGCTAAATATAAAATAGCAGCAAAAACAGCAAATTGTTTAGCAGCAGAATTGGATGGCAATCTGTGTTACATTCCTTTGACATAATTTTTCAGTAAATAACTGCTATGTTTTGAAAAGTCTCGGTCTGAACATTAATTGTGAGCAAACTGTGGTGTCGTTTGGCAGTCGCAGATGTGGTAGGAATACCAAGTCCCAGCTGCCGCAGACTTTTACAATCCCCCAAAGAGAGCAATGAGTGCTGCTCTTTTACAATGAAGTGCAGTTTTGTGTCTGCTTAAGAAGACCTCTGTTGGCCAATAAATCTGAATAGAATAATGTAAAAAACCACCACCCTATAAAGAGCTTCTGGGAGATCATAGTCAAGTCACAAATATAGTAAGTTATAACCCCAGAAATTCTGACTGATATGCATCATAAAGACAAATTCCAGAAGGCTAGCAGTATTATAGCAGAATATTATGAACCACCTGTGGCAGCTAGAGCAGGGGTTGGCAAAATAGAGGTTTGGATCTCCTGCCAGGTCTCCCAGTGTTTTCTAGTAGAT
The DNA here is from genome assembly GCF_964106645.2 of Podarcis pityusensis. Classification (NCBI taxonomy): domain Eukaryota; kingdom Metazoa; phylum Chordata; class Lepidosauria; order Squamata; family Lacertidae; genus Podarcis; species Podarcis pityusensis. The sequence continues at coordinate 34,406,326 of NC_138037.1, forward strand.
CAGCAAGGTTTTCTGACTCCCAATAGCAAACAACAAAGAGGCTTTTCACCAACTTAAATCAAGCTACTGAAGAACACTAACCACAAAAGTTGCCAGGTCAGTTCTGCTACTGAAAATAAATTCCTTGGCTCAGGTATTTGTTCATAAGCACTTTGTTCTCTAATTCTAACACTGTGGCTAGATCTACAGAGCTATTAAAAAACGTTATGAAAATGCTCTGCAAAAAAACCATTGTAAAGCTCACAATTGAAAATAATTGAGTTGCGATTTCAGCTCTACAGCGCCATCTGGTGCCACACTGTTATAACACATTTATAATGCTGTATTTTGACTAATGTAGCTGAGACGTGCATCTTTTGCATCTGGCTTTGGTTGGTAGATCAATGGGCTCTAGTAGAGGCAGAAGCCTACCCACTTCACCCCTGAGTTAAAAGACCATAGAACACTCGCTACGCAAAGCCAATGTTGTGCCACCATTAGCAGATCACTGACACAGTGAGACCATATGTCTACTCATAGAATAGTCTACTCAAAAGTAAATCCCACTGAGTTCAATGGGACTTACTGCCAGGTAAGTGTAAATAGGATTGCTGCCTTGAAGCCTGACTTACTGTGGCCTAAGATTTCCAGGAAAGCAGCTGCTGGGTAGAGAATTTCTTGGTTTAAGTAAGACTAAATAGGATTTGTCTACCAAACGTATGCTCCATTGTTTAAGAGCTATGGAGCATAATGGGAGTGGGTGGCGCTGTGGTCTAAACCACTTGAGCCTCTTGGGCTTGCCGATCAGAAGGTTGGTGGTTCGAATCCCCATGACAGAATGAGCTCCTGTTGCACTGTCCCAGCTCCTGCCAACCTAGCAGTTGGAAAGAACGCCAGTGCAAGTAGATAAATAGGTACCGCTGCAGCGGGAAGGTAAATAGTGTTTCTGTGTGCTCTGGTTTCCATCACGGTGTCCCATTGCACCAGAAGCGATTTAGTCATGCCAGCAACATGACCCAGAAAGCTGTGGACAAACGTCGGCTCCCTTGGCCTGAAAGCAAGATGAGCACCGCAACCCCAGAGTTCAGTCCTTTGACTGGACTTAACTGTCCAGGGGTCCTTTACCTTTTTAACTATGGAGCATAGTAGGATCAGGAGCCTGAATCTGGAGCTGGAGTAGGAGCAGATCTCATTTCTAGGTCCGTTATACAGCATCAGCAGCCATTGGCATTACTGAACCAGGGCTGCAGGGAACATCCTGTGTGGTTCAGCACATTATATTTGCAGACATGGGTAGAAGGAGAGACCTAGCAGTCAGTGGCCTCTTGTACTTGATCCTAAGGCAGGATGGAGAACCAGTGGCCCTTCCAGGTGCTGTTGGACTGCTTCTCCCATCACCCTTGGGACTATTTGGCTAGGCTGGTTTGTGCTGATGAGAGTTGGAAGTCCAACACCAGAAGGACACCAGTTCAGCAACCCTTTCACACAGGGAAGGTTTGTAATTTTTGATCACCCCTCTGAAAAAAATGTTTTGTTTTGTTCCATTAAAAAAGCGGGGGCCGGAATCTGCTATAACATCTCTGCAAGCCTAAAATATACAAGAAGAAAAATGTTGCTTTATACAGCCATCTTGTGGCTAAGAATGGAAAGCACACAGACTTTCAGAACGTCCTTTTGAAATCTTTTTGGTGGGCTTCCGTTAGCTTGGGGTCTACAGATAAATCTGCCGGTTAATTGGAAGCTGATAGAGAAATAGTTCGTTATATGCCCATAACAGCAACCTGGAAGTATTATCTCCCCCTCTGCTCTAAATCATGCAATATTAGAACCCTTGGCTGGTTCTAAGACACACGTTGTTTCAAAGTGGTATGTCGAGGTTATCCATGTAAGGTGCTTTCTCTGCTACAATGAGCAATTGGCTCCAGCCTCTCTATCACTATTTTGCATCAAAATTAACCACACCAGCTCATATTTTGCACTTGGCTCCAGTCAATGGACTCTAGAGTTCTAGTAAAAAGAAAGAAACACCAAAGTTTTCCTCCACATACTTCAGGCAGTTACAACTCAACAAACTGTTTTAGGCTTGGTACATTCACATATTTTTGCCATTGTACTTCTCCCTTTCCTTTCATATTTGCAGACTCCCCCACCCCTGCCCCCAAATTTAGGTTAAATTACATATTGTTATTTCTCTCACACCTTTATGTGTTTTCCTTAACTATCTGTGTGCATGCAGAGAGTTACAAATCAAGTTCTGAGGCTTCTTGCTCAAACGGCGTTCTTCACATCAAACAATTTAGTGACGCCGACACCTCAAAAAGTCAGCTGTTTTTTCCCCTCCCTTTGTAACCCATAATTGATTCTTAGTTGATCAGTAAAGAAAAGTCACTCTGATATATAGGGCCACCCAAAACTCTTACGTTGAGCAGCTTCTGTTCTGCAGAGGCTAATTGCTGACCTCTTTCCTTTTCAATTGCAAGGATGTTGAGCAAAATAAGATTTATAGAGGCAGCCACTGAAGGCATGGAATGAAGAGGCCCATAGCCCAAGATGTTAGAGTAATAAATCCGAGTATATTTTGTGTATTTTTTTTCAAAGCTGTCTTGCATTTGATAGGGATACATTGGGCCAGAATATTTTGGAAGTCTTTTATTACTACTTTAAATGCACGTCTCTTTAAATTCACCCCACCTGCATTCATTTGAACTCCTATTTGATGTGACGTAAGTAAAGACGTGCTGGTTCACCCATTATTAAAATCTGGACTTGGATTATTGAATAATAAAGAAGGGATCTCAGCTATAAGCCAGGATCCAAAGGGACATGAAACCAGTTCCATGAATACAATGAAAGTTTGGGCTTTCGTTGGCATTGTTAACAGCTGCGTAGAAAACTGCCTCTGAATCTAAGGAGACTTTCAAAAGCACTAAAGGATACGGTATGGAGATCAACCACCCAAAGGAGGGGATCACTTAGCACTAGTCCCTTGCATGACCCTCAGTAGCATTTGGAATTCTAGCTGCAGTTGGGGCCATGTGCCTGCTAGATTGTACATCATGCTTTAAGGATGAGTTATCTCTCTTGTTCAATAAAGGCGGCATTCATGCAAGTCTATTATGACATCTGAAATGACCCGCTGGAAGTTATCTCCACAGGGTGTGCACTTCACAAAGTAACAGTTCAGCATTAAATTTGATTGAGTTATTCGGCAATAGTTCAAAGCATATCTGAGAAGTTTGAAACATTATCAAGGAGACCAGTGTTTAAAGGAACAGTGGGAACTGCCATATCGAAGAGAGATTATGTATGTTTCAAAAAAAGCAAAGCCTAATGAGCTCAGATAGGATGCGGGCTACACAGACACATTATTTTAAGAAAACAAAGTTCTCATTCATACTCAGCGTCCATGCCATAAATATTGGGTCTGGGCCTGCCCGTGAGTTAAAACGCATTGCATGCTTGGGCCTAAACCAGTGTATGGTAATGAAGAGAACATTGTGTGTCCTCCTTGCTAACCTCAGTTGAGAAGCATTGTGACTCTGCCTTTTTTGACTTATGGAGAAACCAAAAAAGCACCTTAGAAACATCAAGAGGAAAAGGGTTGTGTGGCCGATGCCACGAGTCGGAAGATTATAAAGCTGGTGTCATGGTTACATTCAACCTTCTCGTATTAAGATATTATCATCAAAAAAAATGGTCAAGTAGTCATGAGTGTACTCTCTCATTTTGTGTTATGCCATGTCCCATGGCAGCCATTTTGAAGGGTAGGGGAAGGGCGGGAGAGGCGTTTTACAGTTTATCAAGATACGAGCACCAACAACTCATTTATTTAGTTTTACAAAGTCAGGGAAGGACTGGCTAAAGTGTTATAACTCAGAGCAGATCACAGCCCTGATACATTTATGCAGGATTCTGGAAAGTGGGGGGCCTTATTCCAACATTTCCTTAGTCACACGATAGCTGTCAAAACATTGCTCCTGTACGACTGGCTGGTTACTGTGTTAATGTTTCAAAGTGTGGGGCAACTAGCATGGGACCTCTCCTCATGATCCAGATATGGTTACAGCCTGCCCTCCATAATTGTCTCACAGGTTTTCTGGGACAGCAATGCTGCGGCATTGTCAGAGCTGGCCAAAGACATTTTGGCACCTGAGGTAAATCGCAAAATAGTGCCCCCCTCCCTGCCAGGAAAGGAAGAGGTGAGGGAAGATCTACAACAGGAACAAGTCAGGGGGATAAACATCTACATTGGGATCTGCAGCTCCTGTGGATCCTGCCGCCTGAGGCGATTGCCTCACCTTGCCCCATGGGTGGACCGGCCCTGGGCATTGTATAAAACAGAATGGGAAGAGTCTGTGAGTTCACAGTGGAGCGGATGAGGCCTTGGGTCAACGCTACTCTGCTTTCCATTTATCTTGTAATACAATCTAAAGATGGAGTGTCATGTCATGTTAGTACACTGGTACCTCAGGTTACATACGCTTCAGGTTACAGACTCCGCTAACCCAGAAATAGTGCTTCAGGTTAAGAACTTTGCTTCAGGATGAGAACAGAAATCATGCTCCGGCAGTGCGGCGGCAGCAGGAGGCCCCATTAGCTAAAGTGGTGCTTCAGGTTAAGAACAGTTTCAGGTTAAATACGGACCTCCGGAATGAATTAAGTACTTAACCCGAGGTACCACTGTACTGTCCTTCTGCCAGTCTCTCTCTCTCTCTCTCTCTCTCTCTCTCTCTCTCTCTCTCTCTCTCTCCCTCCCTCCCTCCCTCCCTCCCTCCCTCCCTCCCTCCCCATCATGCTTTCAGATTATCACCAGTCTTGCTACTCAGTGCTTGAGACACTGTGTATTGCATTATACTCTCTGACTGGAAAAATATATTCATCCGCTCTTGCCTTGACATTTATTACTGCCTCACTCTTATTTGACACTGATGCAATGTGCTCTCAGTGTACAGTGTCTGCATGCCCATGCAAGGACAGCTTCCCAAAAGCCATTGCTGTTCCTCTGAGAATACAGAGAAGGTGGCAAAAAATGTACCACTGAGAAAGAGTGCATGAGGATTTGCATCTCCCTGTTCCTCCATTAATGAAGGAAGGGGCATCCACACAACATCCTCCCCATCCAAGTGTTGTTCTAGACCTTTCACCTTTTAAATGCAGGGTTTCTCAATCCTTGGAAAGTTTGAAATGGCCAGATTTTTTTAAAAGCTCATTTAAAAGAGGGGAAATCTAGAGAAACACCTAGGTGGAGAAGACATTGTCTGGACATCCCTACATTAATGGAGAGACGGGCAAGTTCAAATCCATATTTTGCACCGGTATGAACAAACCCTCAGAGTAACAACCAAACTACCCCATAGTTTTCCCTGAGTAAGGTGGTAAAGTCAGGCGTGTGGTGATGGGTTGTCTCAATGAATAGCACGCCTCAAGCACTTGGGCATCCTGTGAAACCTTTAGAAGTTCCAGACTGTGGTGAGCTGTGACTTCTGTGTGTATCCAGGATGTATTAAAGAATTCAGGTGAGCTGTTGCCAAACCAAGGTATCAAGTTTGTAGTGGCTTCATAACCTTAAAAAAAGGTCATATAAATCCATCACTGTGCCCCAATTTTAAGATGAGTGAAAGGAAGGAATGCTCATTAAACAAGCCACCACTCTCTGTATACCCACAAAACCACTGGGACAAAGCCAAGCCTGCAAGTCGACTCCAGTTGAAACATGAGGAGGAAAAATAAAACAAGACCGACTCTAGCCATATCTGCTACACCCATTCAACAGTTGTTGCATCCTCCTGCCCAAGGTGAAACAGCAGCCAGAAACCAGGACAGAAAGGAAGGACTGACCTTTCTTTAGCTATCATATACAAGGTGCTGTAGGGAAGACATAGCTAAGGAATGCGGAAAAGAGGCTTAAAGGCTGTGGCTCAATTGCACAACTCATTCACGCTCTAACCTAGACCTGCCCTGCCAATGTCTGATAGCTATGTTTCTCTTCAAGCAGGCCTTTGGATGATAAAACAATCTATGGCCTTTTAAATGTGTTTGTGGAAGGGGAGTTACTGGCGGCGTTGGGGGATTGTTATTATGTTATGTATTTCGTGTTTTCGTTTTGTATTTTTATGTTGTAAGCCGCCCCATGATCTTCAAATGAAGGGTTATATATAAATTTAATTAATTAATAATAATAATGGGTGATTATTAATAATTAATAATAAAAGTGGGTGATAAGACTGGAATTTTGTCTGCAAACACTTCACTGCGAAATTGCATCAGGGAATGCCATTGATCTTCAAAGCGATGCAACATTTAGACAAATTCCTGCTGCATCTAACCCAGTTCCTGCACAACATTTGTAAGCTACATAAACTTTGTTGCAACACTGGCCTTAATCAATTATTATTAATTCATTTTTTATATAAGCTCTAGTTATATGAAGATCTGCGCAACTGATGATGTCTATTTCTAGTCAGTGACAAGGAAGATTCTGCTTGTACAGTGGGAAACCCCCATTGCACAAATGATGCATTCTCCGATTCACAGTAAAGAACGAGCCAGTCTCTTTTCACGCACCAAGCCCCGCCCACAATATCTTTGGGCTGCTCAGCAGATCTTTGCACAATTGACACAAACATCTAATCATGGGTAGAGTTTCTAACATGAAACATTATCCGTCAAACGTGAAGATCCAAAGAGTGGTCCATTCAGCAGGGAACATTGGGGCAGAGATCTTTGCAAGTGTCCCTCTGCCCCCATCTCTGAGCTATCACCTGTATTACAGCTCAGTGAAGACCTTCTTCGACCTTCCTTGTTCGGTCCTGCTCCTCTTCCTAAGTCCAAATTTTGACCATGACCTTCCATGCCCATGTATATTTTATGTCCCATTCTTCAGAAGACAGGGCGCACTGAATAACTCCCAAAGCCAAGTTATTGTGAATGAAATTAGAACAAAGTCCACATCCAAAATGTGTGTGTGTTTCAGATATTTCCTAGTCGCAGAATCAGACCCACGGGACCTGCCTGACCAGAAGCATGGAGAAAAAAGGGGCCTTTGTCTGAAGGCACAGCCTGATCCCAGACTGGTAGGCAGCATCTGGGACCCGCCATGGCCAATCACATCTTAGCTGGGTGCACTGGTTAATTCAGAAACAAGTGCTCAGCATTCTTCTAGGCATATGTGCCTCCCTGGACCAATATTTTTAATTGGGTGGGTGGGTGTGTCCCCTCAAGGGTCCCAGGTTTTCATTTCTGGTTTCCATTCTCCTCCTGGTCTGCATCTCCTGGGTTTCATTTCAAAATTCTCCAGCAAGAACCAGGTAGCTCCCTACTTATCTGTGTATTATTTTCTGTACACACACCCTTCCACAATGACCGTTGCTCCTCCATTTGTTCAATAGCGCAAAGCAAGGAGCATAGTTGCAGTGAAATCAATGCATGTTTAGAAAAACACATTTTGCTCCGTTCTTGCTGCGATCTCTCCACTTTGTAAGTCCTTTGTGCAGCAGCTTTTTATTTTATTTTATGCTGGCTGTCATCCAAAAATAGAAAGAGTTTGAATGAAATGGCAAGCACTTTAGTTTCACGGAGAAATGTAAGGTTACTTTCGCGCAAGGGTTGTTACAAATGACTTTTGGTCCTGAATGTGCGATGTGTGAATGCCTCAGATGTGTGAAAGAAAGCAAAAGAAAGCCAATATTAAACTGAGTGTCCATTTTCTAACCAATGAGATTTTAAATTCAACCTATGGACCAGAAGCAGGAAACAGAAAAACCAGCTTAAGTTGCCACTTGTGGAAGTAGCCTAATATGAGAATTATGTATCGCTCATGTATTGCATCCATATGCCCAAGCATTTACACCCATTTGATTCTGAATTGATTTTAGAATGTATTTTAATTAATTGACTGTGATTTTATGTACACTGTGCTATTTTTACTTATTGTTAGCTGCTCTGAGCCGGGCTTTGGCCAGGGAGGGCGGGATATAAATAAAAATTAGTAGTAGTAGTAGTAGTAAGCATTAGAAAAATTCTATAAAGTGAATGAAGATGAATAAATCACAAATTCAAAGTGATGAAAATGTCCTCCGTTACTTACCAGTGTTGCCATGTGTAATTTTCTAATCAAACATCAAAAAATCACTTTAAATTCTCACTAAAATTAACAGGAGAGCAGCTATGCATGAAATTAACTCCCACTTGACTTAAGTGGGGGCTTAAAACTACTGAATTTCAGTTGAATCAACCCAGAAAGCAGTAGTCCTTATGAAGATGTGTGTGCTCAGGAAAAACAACTAGATGTGTGCAGCTGGGGATCTCCTTGAGGTTTCTAATATAGCAGCTTGCACAATGGACCGGGCAATCTACTTTCAGTTTAAAATTGCCTCCCCTGTTCAGCGATACAAGCAGCTGTGGGTGAAACTTCAAAAACACCTTGGGCTCTGCATCCTTTCTCCTGTGCTCCTGATACTTTTTTTTTCTATCTGGAATGCTGCAAATTTGCTGGCAGCCCTAAGGGGAAGAGTTGGCACCCCTTCCTTTGCTGCTGCTGCCTGCTTGTGGGGGAAAGGGGCAGCACATCGCTTTCATCCCATTCCATCTACCCAGTCAAAACTGCTTCCCCAGCTATTTGCCAAATGAAAGCAAGTAACATTTTTGCAAAAACTGCAATTATAAATTAATGCAGCCTTCAACACCCTAGGCCCGTTCAGATGTTGTCAGACTAGGTAAAAGTAAAGGACCCCTGGATGGTTAAGTCCAGTCAAAGGCGACTATGGGATTGCAGCGCTCATCTCATTTCAGGCCGAGGGAGCTGGCGTTTGTCCACAGACAGCTTTCCGGGTCATGTTGCCAGCATGACTAAACCGCTTCTGGCACAATAGGACACATTCTGACAGAAGCCAGAATGCATGGAAGTGCCATTTACCTTCCTGCCGCAGCTGTACCTATTTATCTACTTGCACTGGCATGCTTTCGAATTGCTAGGTTGGCAGGAGCTGGGACAGAGCAACGGGAGCTCACTCAGTCACAGGGATTTGAACCACCGACCTTCTGATTGGCAAGCCCAAGAGGCTCAGTGGCTTAGACCACAGCGCCACCCGCATCCTCCCATTGGCTACTGATTTGTTTATTGAATTTACATCCTACATTTTTCTCCAAGCAGCTCAATGTGGCATATGTGTTTCTTATTGGATATTTTAATTCCTACAACCTCTCTGTGAGGTAGGTTAGGCTGAGATGCAGTGATGGGCTCAAGATCACCCAGTGAGCTCCATGGCCAAGTGGCGATTTGAACCCTGGTCTCCCAGGTTCTAGCCTGACTATACTACACTGAACGATGGGAGTTGTAACCCCAGTGGAGGGCACTGGATTGGAAAGGGCTAAATTAACAATTTAGGTTGTATTTATAGTTGTTATTTTATTTTAAAAAACCACACAAACCACAGGGCTCATTGGAAAAAGCATTTCTCTGAATAGTACTGTATAATCCAAGATATGCGAAAAAGAAAAGGGAAATCAAAGCTGTGAGATGACATTAAATTATAAATAGAGTGTGTGATTATATCTTCAGTGGCATTTTCTCTCTCTACATCTTCAGTGACATGTACAGTACATGGACTGCAATATTTTCCAGGCTACTTTTTCCTGAAATGTTTAATTCTTCAGTATCACGTAGGCAAAGAGCCAAGAGTTTACAATTACCTTTAAGAAAACTGGTTTAAATTATTTCTTCTTTCTAAAAACAAAAAACCTAAATACTATCACGGACTGAATAGGCACATCAGCTTTAACATATCAAAACCCGCATTTTTCATATTAACCAACTTGGGTAGAAAGGCTTTGCAATGCATGGGGCTTAATAAGTGCACTTAAAAGGCAACCAGATCTTCAGCTGGCAGAAATCTGCGGTGCATTCAGGTGGATTTAAACACATTTCCTTAGCACCATTCAAACACCAAACAATCAGCTCAAGGGGAACAGGTAGCTAAGCATCCTCCTCAAGTTACGGATGGAAAATTAAGGCAGACAGGTTGTTGACATTAATCCACGGAGTATTCAGGCCCAAGTCTGTGCAGAGATTGGGCGACAGGAATCAGAAGAAAAACGGGGCTGGTGTGCTGCCGAGTGCACCCTGTAGCCCAGATGCAAGATAATCATAGCTTTGCCATTCCTAACAGATGCTTGCTGATCAAGTCTAATTTTAAAACCTAACAACCAGTGGTGGGAGCTCCAGAGGCCTGCCTCGGAATCTGTTCTATGGCATGGCGATGTTTGTAGCCCATTTCATTACAACCTTCTATTGTCCTGCATTGTGCAGTGACCAAGGTAAGCAGTGGAGATCTCAATCTTTTCATGCAGCTTTTGAAAACTCTTTTTTGCCACCAAAACAAATGCAACCAACTGCTAATACATAATCTGATGTAGCAGCCTTGCTGAAATTAAGAGATTTGTATCTGTTCAGTGCCTTTGAAAGCCCTTGAGCTCCCTAGAGAGAAGGTGGGGTGTATTATATTAGTGCTGCACTTTCAAGTGTTCAAAGTAATTCACATGTGTTGTTGTTGTTGTTATATTATTATATCCTGCCTTTTTCCCTAATGGGACTCTAGGCGACTTACAGCTAAAATCGAAACAGCTAAAAACATATAAAAAACAATCATTCAAAAACAATGAAACCTTAGTCGAATTAAAATATATACATATAAAAGATCACATACAGATCTTTACAATAAACACGTCACAACACCAGCCCTTTCCCTAAAAGCAGTCAGTTCCCAAAAGCCACTTGGAACAAGAAAATATTCACCTGCAGCAGAAGGACAAGGTGGGAGCTAGTCTCTAGGCAGGGAGCCCCAAAGTCTGGGAGAAGCAGCCAAGAAGGTCCACTCTAGCGTTCCTACCAAGTGTGCTTGGGAGGGGGGCAGGACCAAGAGAAGAGCCCCCTCTGAACCTCTCAGAGCCCAGGAAAGTTTGTATGAGGAAATACGGTCTTTCATGTTTTCACTCTTAGCAGAGGTGGGCAGAATTGAGACTAGGATGCATGGAAGACTTCTAGGTGGGGAAATTGAAATACTTTGTCACTTGTACAACTTGTATACAGTGAGATTACACGAGCACCCCCCACTCAGCTTAGTCTTAATTCCCCTCGTTTACTGGCGCACACCCACCAACCCGAAAGTCAGTTGTTATTTTTTCCTTCAGCAGCCTAACAGCCCACGGATAGAAGCTGTTCTTTACCCTGTTGGCGCGACTAATCATGCTTCTGTATCTTCTGCCTGAGGGCAGGAGATCAGGAAAGTGCCGGCCAGGGTGTGAATCATCCCTGAGAATTTTCCTTACTCTCCTGAGGCAACGTTCTTCCACTATTTCATCCAGCAGATTCACGGGACAGCCCATAATATCTTGTGCTGTATTCACCACCCTCTGTAGGCACTTCCTATCAGATGATGTCAAACCAGCATACCACACCGTGATGCAGTATGAAAGAACACTTTCTATTGTTGACCGGTAGAAGATCATCAAAGAAGAACCATAGATCAGTTGCAGAGCATCTGCCTTGCATGGAGGCCTCAGGTTCAATTCCTGGCATCTCCAGGAAAGGTTAGAAGACAACCTTGTCTGAAACCCTGGAAAGCAGCTACATGGTTTGTTGTTAACAATCTAGGTGAACCGATCATCTGACTCAGTATAAGGCAGCTTCCTCTGTTCCTGTGGTGAGGGAGCCTATAAAAATCCTGTGTTGCAATTCCCAGATGAACCAACCTGGACTCTGCAATCATCATCTGAGGGCCCTTCTTTGTGTACCTCCTCCATGACAGGTCCAGAAGATGGCAACACGAGAATGGGCCTTTTCTGCGGTGGCTCCCCATTTGTGGAATGCTCTCCCCAGGGAGGTTCGCCTGGTGCCTTCATTACATATCTTTAGGCACCAGATGAAAATATTTCTCTTCAACCAGGTGTTCTGTGGCCTTTTAAATGTGTTTGTGGAATGGGGTTATTGAATTTGTTTTGTTTTGTTTAATTATTCTGTATTTTGTATTCTCATTTTGCATTCTTCTGTTCTAACCTGCCCTAGGATCTTCAGTTGAAGGGTGATATAAAACCCTTTATCTACAACTGCAGAAAATCCCTCTTAATTATCTACAACAGCGAAAAGTTCCTCTTCCACACATCTAGATGCAGCAGGCCTGTCCTTTTTGCTTTTCTTTGCTATTGCATCATCTGGCCACCCTAACTCTGATCCTTAGCATCTTTTCTCTGAAGTAGGTCTACTGCTTCCAGTCAAGTTTGCATAACAGTTTATAAGACTATATTTTGGAAGGTGTCACTCCTGGATGGTGGTAGTGTGAGACAGAAAGTGAATGAGAACTTATTGAAGCCAGTGAGATGTGCCTTTTTTAATACCCAAGGCTGCAATCCTAACTCCACTTACCTGGAAGTAAGCTGCTTTGGTCCAATAGGGCATACTTCTGAGTAGCTAAGGTTCAGACTGCACAGTAAAATCTAGCCCCCTTTAATCTAGCCCCACTACTCTGCCTACAGGTAACTGCATACTAGCGGACAACTGTTTGCCACCTTTATCCAGTCCTTTGCTTTCAGACTATCAGAGCAAGGTCATAACGCCTCATCCACAATACCTTTAATCTTCTTGATTAAACTCATCCCTGGAAGCTGTGAAGCAAGAATGAAGTGTCCCCTGAGCAGCTGCAGAGTGCTTTTCCCTCCCTGCTGGGCAATGGTGGTGTTTTGTATGGAACAGTAGCGACGTCTTCAGGCGCAAGGAGAGCCCGGGCGATTTCAAACGTCTCCTCTCCGCAGACGCTGAAGAATATCGCCCTCTTCTTGGCGTCTTCTTCGTCGGTGACCCCTTTGGCTTCTAGGAGGAAGGTGAAACGGGAGGCGTACGCTTCCCAGTCTCCAGATGCTGGGTTGAATGGCGAGAAGCTGCTGTTGGCTGCCATTCTGAGTTCCTTGTGCCCCGGAGCTGAAGCCTGGATACACGGTGCGAGGCAGCGGTGCGGCAGTTGGCGGTGCTGCGGTGCTGTGTGTGGCAGTCAGCTCAGCGGGATCCCATCCTCGTCGCCAGTGAAATATACTCAGAGTCGCAAAGTGATTTCATGCTCTTTATTCAGCTCATAGTGGTGAGGAGGAATGAATGAATGTCCCCTCACAGTATCTGCTTTATATACATTATTTACACAATGGGCTGCACATGATTGGCTAATTCTGGAATTCTACTGTAAGCCAATCAGGTTGTGGATTCACTTCTATCTGGAGCAGGATTGGGTGGTTCCTGCCAACCAATCATACTGCTGCATTGTTCTAGGACCAATCAGACTGCTGCATTCTGAATCCTATTGTTCTAGGACCAATCAGACTGCTGCCTTTTGGATCCTATTGTTCTAGGACCAATCAGACTGCTACAGTTTGGATCCTATTCAACTCAGTACATAACAGGTGGTGACAAGAAGTGCCGGCTTTTATCATTTCAAAAGGAGAGCGCCCATTTCTTCTGTGAAGAAGCTTTGCTTGCTACAAACCTGAGATGATTTTGCACAGGACACAATAGTTGCAGTGAAGGATCAGTGCAGTGTCATTCAGAGGGCACCCCAGAAATGGACACTTTGCTTTATCTCCCAGTTACTCTGGGAGTACAGTGCTGAACAGGATCGCCCTCTGACCTCTGCCACGGCCAGGGGACCAAGGACCACTGAATTGGGGGGGGGGGGGTGAAATGCAAACAGCAGATCCAGCCAGCCTCATCCATCAACCCCAGATGCTGCTGTTTCAGTCCTTGCCCTCCTCCTTCCGGTCCATTCCTTTTTTCTTTTCTATTGTGCAGCAACAATTTGTTTTCAACAAATAAAAAATCTGTACACTGTTTTAAAATTATACATGCTTTTTATTAATTGTAATATTCATATAATAATGATGTTGTTTACATCCCACCTTTCTCTCTAAGTTGGTAACCTGTGCATAGTTCTTCCTCTTCCCATTTTATCCTCATGACAACCCTTTGAGGTAGGTTAGGGTGAAAGGCAGTGTCTGGCCCAAGTTCACCCAGTGAGCTTCATGATTATGATGTCTACTCAGAAGTAAATGCTCTTGGGCCCAATGGGACTTTCTCCCAGCAGGTAAGTGCATGTAAGGCTTGCAGCCTTAGACTGCATATAACCCCCTCCATATCGTATCATCTGATCACTGTTATGAACAGCAAGACAGGGTGTTTCAAATCAGCAACATCTTTTTCTCAATCAGCTTTCGTTTCCTTTGCTTTACACCCAGCCGGTGGGAGAGTTCTGACGAACTCCGAAGCTTGCACACTAAATAATTTGGACTTTGGAATACTTACAGGAAAGTACTTCCAAAAGCTCCGATGAACAAACCATTATCTGAAAGACAAAGTGGATGATGCTGAAAACAGCATCTGGATTCTGCAACCTGCATTTTTGCAGGTTAAAAGAAGACACAGGGCAAGATAAGTCAGTAGAGGCTTTGATTGCAGAATGGCTCGCTTCTACATTTGATCTGAAGGCATCCTCAGGGGGGCACCTGGAGAAAAGTTCATAAAGTTTTACTTGAGAGCAACACCTGGCACCCCACAGGTAGAACTGTAAACTGTATGAATTATTAAGAACAAGGAGCTCGTGCTAAAACAAAACAGAATTAAAGTTGCAATCACATTTAGGCATTTACATGCTGTGTACTGAAACATGTTTCCTGCCGCCAAAGAATTCTGGGAACTATAGTTTAAGGTGCTGAGAATTATAGCTCTATGAAGGGTAAACTACAATTCTCAGGATTCTTTGGGGGGGTGTATGCAGGTATATAAGGTGTATGCAGCCGTTCTCTAATACCTGTACTTGGAAACACTTCAAGTATGACAAGACCTGAAAAACTGCCTTGGAAGCGGGAATATAGCTGGGGATACCCCTTTTACAGTGACTTGTTCCTCCTGTCTGCAAGAGATATGAATGAGAAAGGAGCACTTGGAATTCTCAAGGGGTGTGTAAGTCAAGCAGCCTACATGAGATGCATCAGATGGCTGTGACACAGAAAGAAAATATTGTACATCTAGAGGGAACCAAGCACAAATGAAAAAGAACCCGTGAATCAGGGCAAAAGGAGAACATGCCACCTTTGGGTTCAGACCTAAAGGACCCTGTGAACCGTTAACATTTTGTAGCCAACCTCCTCTCATTGGTACCCAAATATGGGAGAGCATCAAAGACCTGTGTATTATTTCTCAGGCTGGGCGAGAGATGTGGAATTAATGTTCCCACTCCTAAAGTATGACAAATGGTTCATGCCCCAACTTAGGGAATTTAGGGGAGCGATATTTATTTACTCAATGTTCTAAGCCACACCTTCACCCACATATGGATTCTGGGGCCATAAGAAATAAAAACTTTATTAAAAGCAAGCAATGAAAACCAAAACAAGCCAGAAACTATTCAACCGTATAAAACAATGCAGTGTGTTTTTTTAGTATGAGCAAATGAAAGCATATTCATTTGAGAAAACTTCTGCACCAGGGACATTTTGTTCTTGTTTAAGTGATTGGGGATCTTCAGAGGGATGCACACTAACTCCTGGTATTTAACAGGAGAGCACATAAAAATACTAGAATCATTGTGCTTCAATTAAGCTGTCATCCTATAATCACTTACCTGGGAGTAAGCTTCATTGAACTCATTGGGATTTACCGTACTTTTGAAATGTTAAAAAAATGAGGCTACTAATTTTTTTTTAATGCCAAAAGCCTTAACCACTGCATAAAACTATAGAAAACTACACAGGTGTTAGAGCAGCAGCCAGGATTGTTATGTTCCTTCTAGATAGAGACATGTTTTAAAAAATGGTGGGATGTTCTTTAAAGCCTCTTTGCTTTGCAACTCATTATGTTGCACCAGAATATCTCTGAAAGCAGAGGTGTAGCCATAGTATTTGGTAATAATACAATACTTGCATGTGCATTGTAGGCTAATGATTACAACAAGAGGTGCATCTTAGTAAAAGGAAAATTATATAATGACCGGGTGGTGCCCACCCATAATTAAATCATAATTATATTACAAGCTGGTGGTGATCTCTCTACGTCCCTAGTTAAAAGTAGGCTAAATGCTTTGAAACAAGTCTTTATACAATTGGGAAGGACAGGCCAATGATAAAGGGTTATACTGCGATCCTATTACATGGGATTAAGCCCCATGAAACTTAATAGGACTTACTTCTGAGTAGACATATGTAGAATTTCACTGAAAGCCACTCAGATGGAACATTCATATTCATACACTAAACAAATTATTTATAATCTAAGACCAGAGGTATGGCGGAGCTAAAACTCATGATTGAAGACCATGCATATTATTTGAGCATAGATAAATCTCACTCGTGGTGTGATTTTATCCTAACCACACAGAGCTTGAGGCATAGTCCACAAGGTGGATGCTGGCATCTGCACATGATCCGTTGATGCTCTGGTGAGGTGCAAGCTTGCAACTGAGCAACCACTGAGGCAAACCAACAGATGGAGGCTGAATACCCTCCTGATGTTTAGCGGAGAGTTGAGGAAAACACTGATGGAAGACAGGATACTCTTTTAAAGAGAACATGTCACATCCATCAGCAACAGTTATATGTGATCCCTTCAAAACTGTTATCAGAGGTCACTCGATTGTCCTTGCCTCAGATGTGAAAAGAAAGAGAGGCACAATGGCAAGTCCTTGCATGGCAATTTCTAAACTGGAACAGGTGTAGAAAATGTTACCAACTCCAAATTACTAGAAAATCAATAGAAACCAAGGAAACAAAGAAAAGGGGGGGGAACCTATATTTTACATGAAACAATCCTATTCTGAATATAGAAAAAGATACATATGTATTTTTTAAAAAACCCAAAGAAATCCAAGCAACAGCATCATCATGGGCCCACAATTAAGAATACAAATGAGATAGCAACTGCTTTTGCAAAATATACAAGACCTTCTATCAATCAAATTTCCCAAAAGAGGTAGATGCCTCTGCTGTGCTGCAGAGATGTGGAATGCCCAAAATAGAGGCACTGCGTAAACAGGTGCCAGAACAACAGAGCAAGTCCAGAGAGCTAAAAAGTGAACAATGGAAATGCTCCTGGAACAGACTGCCTTCCTGCTGAGTTCTGTAAACATTTTAGTGGCAAGTTTCTAGCTCCTCCTGTGCTGGATGCCTTCAGTGGTGTGCCTTCAATCAGGCAAACACTAGATTTTCATGTGAAATAATTTTAATGCTGCTATTCAAAAGCAATGCAAGGAATTCTCTCTACCACAAGTATTCTGACCTATATCCTTCAATAACCAAGAGGAAATATTTGTTTTTACATCTATCCTAGCAGGTAAAATTTAATATTTTGCTGGAACCTAAATTAAAATTGATTCTGATGAGGTGACATTTCAGTTTTTTCAAAAAGGCTCTTCCTGAGTTTTCCATAAATTACAAGAGTCCTGCCGTTTCTCCAGTTTCTTGCCACTGACAGTTTGGAATGGCCCTTTTTGAAACAACTGTTTAAAAGTATTAACTCTGAATCTAATTTATGTAGAATGGTAAATGTCTTGCATTCTACAGCACAATATTGTGCAGCAATAAATGGTGCTATGCCAGCCTGCTTCCCACTAACTAGGCAAGAGTGTCATAAAATACGATTATACGCAGATGACCTCCTTCTTTTGACAATTCTTCCAGAGTTTGGTTCCTTTCGCTCCATCTCAGTATTTAAAAATAAACTGACAAATCAGAGGTTCTCATGATGTTCTCTCTCTCAAGGAATTGTGGGGTATGTATTTCCCTTTAAATGCATCACCACCTCAGTGAAATATTTTGGAGTAAATATAATTACTCAATTGTCACAGTTGTATCAAACCACCTTTGCAACACTCTTGAAAAATGCACTGAATGATTTGGCACGATTCCCAGTTTGGGTGGATAGCATGACTTAATATGAGGGTTGTATCATTATTTCCTATATTTATTTAAAACAGTCCCCATATATATTCCAGAAAAACCATTGGAGAAACGGCTGAATGATTTTCCAAAGTAGGGGTTCCTTAACCATGATATGTTTCACTCAGGTGGTCTGCGACCCTTCCATTACAATATTCATATTGATTTTTAGTGGTGTTTTAATTGCTTTTTTTATTTCTTATCATGTTGTATTGTACTAAAATTTGCATTCCACATAATGTTTGAAAAGTACTTTAGTAACATTACAGTTGCTAAAGAAACAAGCAGAAAAAACATGAAGTGATCCACCAAGACCCTCAAGTGGTGGGTGGCAGGGAGGGGGGAGTTTGAGATCCACTGTTCTAAATTTTATCTAGAGCGGGGAAAGGCATTGGGTACAAGCTCAAACATTATATAGAAAAACAAAATTATTAGGGGAACAGCAATGCCAAATCTTCTTTACAATGTTCTTTCCTCCTGGTGGGTGCAAATGATAAAATGGACTCAAACAGAGCAACACACACACCCCTTATTATATGGAAGCTATTTTATGGACTGCAAATCATACCTGTTGTTCCTAATAAACACTTGATGGTAGCTACTATGCTTAAGGTACGGCATGCCAAAGTATAGCATCTCTTTCTAGGTACACCAATCACCATTAGCCTAGTTTGTACTGCACAAATTTCAGCACAATTTTTCTTTCAACCAATTTTCACCCTGGATTCTAATGGATCTTAAATGCTTTATAAACCTATAACCTAATCAGAATTTGATACCTTATGACAGGCTACAACCATCATCACCAAAGACCCCCTCAGCCATGGCTAGAATATTTGCAAACAGAAAAGTTTCATGCAGAAAGAATGATTTGTTATGCCCCCGAATTACAAGACCACTAACCTTATTTGAATGCTTGTTTCACTAAGCTAACTCATTGGACTGAGGGTTGGTTTCACAGATAAGTGTCAGGTTGCAGTTCAGGAACAATAAAACAATTTGCAAGTTCAAACTGTGGAGTGGGGTGGAACGCTAGCTATAAACTGCAAAAGAAGATTGGAGGATACTATGGTCCAGCAATGCTTTAGGGTTATATTAATGATGAAGGTATAAAACATAAGAAATTATGAATTAATTTATTAACTACTGCCTGGTTAGCAATAGAACAAAAATGGAAATCTGTCTACACACCTACAAGAGGGGACTGGGCTTTTTAGCGAGAAAAAAAGATTTTTTTAACAATGGACAAATTAATGCAATTAATTAATTCAGAAGGCTCATCAACAGAAATCTCATCATTTTAGGGGAAAGTACATTTAAGCTTTAATGCAATTATTATTATAGTATGTACATTTTGTACTGCATTTCCTCCATTCAGAATATTCCTGCTTACTTTCTCCCCCCGCCGCCCCCGCTGCCCCATCATACACCTGGCAATCTAGTATAACACTTCAAGCATCTGATGAACCGGACTCTAGCCCTGGAAAGCTTTTGCCAAAATAAATTTGTTGATCTTTTAACAGGCTGCTGCTGCCGTCGCCCACAGCTGCTTCACTTCCTTCGCGAGGTGGCGCTGTTTCCCTGCGCCAAGGAAAGAGAGGCTGTGCGTTGAATTTGGGGCGATCTGTTGCTCTGTCTGGCCGTGGACGCAATCTGGCAGTTCGGAAAGACGAGGAGAACGAAAGATGCATCGGCCAGCACAACAGACCCCTCGGTCTCGTTCCTTGCAATGCATCGGCCCACACAGCGGAGCTGGAGGCGATTGCTTGCCTGCCTGCCTGCCTTTCTCCTTTGCGCAAAGTCACAGGCAAGAGGCTTTTGCAGCTCCCACAACAAGGGACACCCTTATAGATTCGGCCTGGGGTTCTCATGATGATGACCCATCGGAAGTCTCGCGCCCAGCAAAAGAAAGTATTCAGCTGCGTTTGCAAGAATTCTCTTGAGTGGATCGGTAGCCCATGTTAGCGCAGTTGTCCAGCTATCATGGCCTCTTAAGGATTCAGCCAAAAATAAACGCTTCCTTGGCCTCTCTCAAAGGGACAGCCGTCCTACACAGATGCATGCCCTCAAAGGAGCCCCGAGTCAGTGGAATTGACTCTGGGCATCGACATCCGAAGAGGGTGCTTCTATAAGCATCCCACTGTCTTGGGTGTAGCCAAGATTTATGGGGGGGGGGGCAGGAAACCCACCTGTCATCATCCTCTGTTTGGCTGTCTAGCAGAATCCGGGTGAAATGTCTCAACAGCAGTTGTTTTAAATTACTTTCTCTTGACCCCAAATGCTCAGGGGGGAAATCTGTCAAAATCTTTCTACAATTTCTACTTTTAGTCAAGTATGTTTTATATATTTACTTGATTTAGGGAGGCAGCTGCCCCTCCGGTCCCCTCTGGCTACGCCCATGCCCACTGGATCAGGGCCTCCCGAGCCATCAGCCGCGCCAGGGCAGCGGGGGTAGCAGCTAGGCGAACTCATGTCATTCCTTTGAGAGGAAGAAAGATAACAAATGGAGTCAAAGTTGACAGAACAGGAGGCATTACACCTTTAGGGGGCTGCCAGGAAGACCCCTGAGAGACCCTCCATCCGGATCAGTACTGTAAACCTCTTAGATGTTTGGATAATTAAGCGATGTGTAGATTTTAAAACAAAGTAACAAAGAAGGTCGAGAAGGGCACTGTTTGGTTTCTAATTCGGAACGTATTTTGCTTCCCAAACGTTTGTGCTCAGAGGTCTCAAGCCTCGCTGAGTTTAATGCGGACTTAACTTCTGGTTAAGTGTGTTGAGGGTCTCAGACCCGTTTGAAACCAAAGCAGTCTAGTTTTAAAAGTAATTCGCGGCCCCAAGAGAAGCAGCACTATTTCTTTCCACCAACCCAGATGGCTTTAGAAGAGGCTTGGACAAATTCATGGAGGGCTAGCGTAGGCTTCTGGCCGCGATGCACAATCATTGGTGCTACTT
This sequence comes from Podarcis pityusensis, assembly GCF_964106645.2. Taxonomy (NCBI): domain Eukaryota; kingdom Metazoa; phylum Chordata; class Lepidosauria; order Squamata; family Lacertidae; genus Podarcis; species Podarcis pityusensis. Next base: position 34,427,224 of record NC_138037.1, read on the forward strand.
GGGGTTCCCATGTCACCTCCAAACTGAAAACGTGGCCGCGACTTTCCTTGTATCTATCACAAATTAAAACGAAGCTGGGGAGCAACTGAACAGCGTTAAACCAAAGGACGGATTTAAGGCTCTTTGAAAGAACAAGGCTGCAACCCTAACGCCGTTTACCAGGGAGTAAGCCCCGTCGGATCAATAGGACTTACTTCTGAGTAGACATGGTTAGGGCTGCTGGCTAACAGCGCAATCCTATGCACGTTTGCCTGGAGGTAAGTTTCATTGTACCCCATGCATATACATATACAGGATTGCACCGGAAACGCTCGATTGTGGCATAAACTTTTGTGGACTAGGTCTGTCTAGTGTATGACCCGCTTCCTTTTAAAAGGAAGGAGGCAATCCTCAAAGTGCAACTTGACTGCGGAGTAAATCCCATTTAACTCAGCCGGCACGAGAGGATCTCCCCTGGAAATGCCCCCGGGCACTCCTGGAACTTGCGCATCGGAGGACATAAACCCGGGATAGGAAGAGGAGAGCGCAAAGGCAAGCACAAGCAACCGGGAAGCAAATCCCCAAGAAATCAAGCAAACTACGTAGGCGAGCAACCCATCCAGAAGTCAAGGGCAGCGCTCCTTTCTATTAGGATGACGCAAGGACAGAGCCAAGATCGCCAGACGAATTCACACCGCGCAAACAGTTTAGGATGGCAGCCTCAGTCCCGAAACTTATCCTTCTCCCAATAACATCAGAAGGACCAACTAAACCTGCTGCCTGGCCTAAGATTATTACATCTGTATCCACTATTTCTCCCCAAAGATCTCTTCCTGTTCCCGCCCCAGTCTTATTCCCGCAACAACACCCCTGCGCTGTAGGTAAGTGAGACTAAGAGAAAGAGAGACGCCCACGATGAATGACCGAGCAGAGATTTGTATCCTGGTCCTTGTCCGACCTTTCCCGCTATTACACAACGCCACACCAGCTCTAAAACGCGGTTGAGAATTTCAAAGCCCCCAATCTGCAAGGAGTCCTGTGCCCCACCGGCCCAGGGGGCAGAGGGACCAGCGAGCCTTTTCCTTTGGAAAGGGGAAGGGAAGCGGCTGAGGCTGGCTGCAATGTTGTTTTGGAAACCCATGACGCTGGCTGCCTCTAGGAGAGGTTTTGTCCCCGGGGGTGTCGGGTCTTTTACGCAACCTGGGAATCTCGAAAGCTCCAGGCGCGTCTCCTTGCCCTTTCCAAGAAAAGCAATTGGAACAAGCCAGTGGGCGATCAGTAGGGTCCCCACTACCCCGCTACCGAGTCCCCCTACCTTCTAGCCAAGAGGCTGGAGGGTTTAAGTGACTCAACTTTGGGAGCAATTGGAGATCATGAAATGAAAGAGGTGGTCGATCCTTTACTGCCTGGAGTGGGGCAGAGATGGGGAGGAAGGGGGGAGATCCACATTTAGTCAGGCTTACCTCCCTCTTTTTGTATTGCGAGTCAAAGGGACCGGAAAAGCGGGCATGTCTATTCACGCAGGAATAATGTTATTCGCCCTTCCACATTTCAGGAGTTGTGCTCGGCTTTAAAGTGATTCACACCCTCATTCTATCCTCATTTACTTGGAATGAAGGCCAGGGAGACCTGCTTCCAAGGCTGAAATCCTAACATGCTGTCTTGCGCCGTAGCGCACTCTGGTGTTCAGGATCAGGTTAGGTTAGAAGGCTTATGAAGAGTGCAGTTCAGCCCCACTCAAGGCCGTGGGGCCAAATAGCCGGCTTCCCTACCTGGGCCTGGCCTGGTGGGGTCTAGTGGTTAGGCGGGTTGAAGTTACAAAGTCGCTTTGCAAAGGCGGTATCTCCACGCAAAACCGCACAGGCTGTAACTGACACAGCCCGCTGGTGCCCACTGCGCGTTTTCCCCTCTGCATGGTCCCCTCACCCACTCACCCCAAGGAAACCCGGTTCTGTTCCTCAGTCTTTCACAAAAATATCCCAAGCGGAGATAGGAGAGATCCTAAGTTACTGGGGGGAAAGTGGGAGTAGCTGCCCTCTCTCCCCCGCGCGCACCGACTTCAGCAGCAGCAAGGCATGCAGCACAACTTTGGAGAGCAGGGAACCTTTCAGTGGGTCAAAGAGCAAACGAGAAATGCCGTAATCATTTGAAGGCACTTGGGGGACGGGTTGATGGAGACCCGATTGACCTCGGGGTCAGGCTGGCCTCTGCGTTAGGAGAGGGGCGGGTTGGGGTGGCTGGGTGTGAGGCTGAGAAAGAGACACCACCACACCAACCTGCATGCTTCCTACTTTGGAGCAAACCTAACCTTCCTAGTTTCGACTGAGAAGCAGCAAAGGCAAGTCAATAAACCCATATCGACGCCCTCGCCTTCGGTTGCCTGGCAGGAAGAGACGAGAGAGAGAGAGATTACTCCAGTGCCTCTTAAAAGGTAAAGGTAAAGGACCCCTGGACCGCAGAGATCCTGAACAGCCCCGACTGAAAACACTAGCGCATCTTAAGAAGCGAGGAGAAGGTGGCTGCCACCTGCTCCAACTGCAAACCTTACCGCGCTACCGTTTGTGGTTTTCGTAACTTTATCCTTTTAGAAAGAAAACTGTGACCCGATGGAGAGACAAGCATGACAACAGGGAAGGCGCGTTAAACCGATACAAGGCTCCTCTGTTAGATAGAAGGGAAAGGTTTTGGAGGGATGGGAGGAAAAAAAACAATCAAACCAAAACCTTGCTCTGCAGGCCACCTAACATTGCTTCCAAATTTTGGTGTGGAAACCTGAATGAGAACAAGATTAAGAATAGCAATCCTCTTCCCCAAGGATTGGCACCGGAGGGCGCGCAACAGTTTTACAGCTCTCGGCCCCACACGGCCCCAGATAGTCTTGCAATTGCCTATTTCTTGCAGCCTCAAACCCAAACTTTCTGTTTTCGCCTATCCAGTTTGGAAGGGAGGCAACACCCAGCAAGATCCCTTGCCAAAAAAATAATGCGCTCAGGATTTCCGGGTGGCAGTGGCGGAGGGAAACAAAACACTGACGCATGGGCGTAGCCGCGGGGAGCCAGGGAGGGGCAGCCTGCCCCCCAAAATAATAATAATAAAAAACTTAGGTAACTAAGGTTCTGCCCCCCCCCCAACAAAAATCCTGGCTACGTCCATGGACTCACGCAACAAGCACCACGGTTCCTCCAAATGTAACCTCGTAGGGCTTCTCACCTCGTTTTTCTATGGCTCTCTCTATTGCTCAGGAACATTTAGAACTAAGTCGGCACACACTTGTTGGAAGTGGCACTGGAATTAATGGGCTGACTTTTGAATAAATGTCCTTAGGATCGGGTTGTTCGTTCCAAAGACATACTTGTCTCTTTTTCTTAGAGTGGCGAAGATCGGGATGCTAGGACCGCTCTCATGACAGCCTTAGACAATAGCCAAGAGAGCTAGATCAACAGTTAGCGAGTGCTCCTTCTGGACTTAAAGCCTCATGCTGATCAAGCACAAGGGCTCTTTGGGAAAAGGAAGCCTCCCATTGTCAGAGGAGTTAATTGTTCACTTGCAGCCCCGGGAAGAATTTCCTTCCCAACGCTCCGATCCTAAGCTTCTTTACACGGAAAGTGGGTTCTGCTGGACTCGGATCCAGATGCCAGTCAGCAAAGCCCAGGGTCGGAGTATTTAACGATATAGTATCACTTCCTTTGCACAAATTGCAGAACTTTGCATTTAAAAAAAAGAGACAGACAGAAAGACACTCTTCACTCTACCCTTGCTTTCGTTTTCCATTAAAAGGAAACACAAGACGTGCCTGTAGGTGTATACACATATAAACACAGAGCTAGCCACTTAAATGCCTTCACAATATTTTCCAAATCGTGCTCCCCCCCATCAGATCTGGTGATGAGCAACAGAAGTTAATACAATCTGGATGTATTTCACAAATGAGTACATTCTTAAAGTATAATTTGAATACCAAAGTGCTCATTCATCAGCAGTTATTATTCACAGCAATTGTTATATTTTCCCTCCTTGACACAACATCCGCAAGATTTCCGACACCCCTGACTAAACAGTCCTACTTAGAAGTAAACTCGGTTGCTGTCAATAGGACTTCTTTCCCTGATGTCTACTTTCAATGAGGTCTCCATGGAAATGTTAACCAACCACATTAAAGAGTATATATGCTTTCAGTCAGAAGAGGGAATTCGAAGATGAATTTGAAGATGCCACCTTTTTATCTTTAGAAAGAAATTAACTAACCTAACAACAATTATTTTATCTGGTGTTTATTAATTCCATTTAAAATCTTACAGATAAAAATCAATTACATTTCATGCATTTAAAATGCAAATTTAAAGTGTTCCAGCGAAAGGCTTTTTTCCATTTCAATGTGAAATATCCAAACTTATTTCAACATTACAATGAGACTATTTGTTTGCAGGGTTTGCAAACTTCAAAGTAGCATCAGGAGTGTTTTAGTAACATTCACCATTATTATTTTCAGGAAATACACATAGGCCATCATTAGTCAGTTTCACTTGGACAGTTTATTTAATACATGGGTCTGGGTGCGCCCACTGTTTTGAAATATAGGAGAACTCTCACTTAAACTATACCTGAACTGCCAGCAAATGCAAATAAGTACATGCTCCATTAAATTAAATGTCATTCAACATTTATCAAATATTGTTTGCTTAATTACAGTCTTACGCCTATCTAAATTAATATTCAAGCAAAAACTATATCCTGAAGTGCAATTTGCTGCACACTTCAAGGGACAAGTTAAAAATGCAGTTAATTAGGACTGCAACAATAATGCTTTAATATTTTCTTGTGACCAAAAAGAGGAGGGGGGAAGAAGGGGGGGAAGCTCAAGTGTACTTTAATATATTTTCAAATATTTACTGGAAGTAATATACAAGAAAAATACTATACAAAATCGTCTCCTGGACAACTGCATCTCACACCGATACACTGGTGGGAGTTATATTTGTTAGCTATTTTACAACGATTCCGTTGTACAAACCATTAGGTTTAGAATTATTTTACAAATATTTGTCCCTATGACCCCCCTCTTTTTTGGCATTCAAACTACAGGCTCGCTGAAAAGCAAGGGTACTTCTTAAATTATTTAAATCAGAAAAATAATGCTACAAATAATAATTTTAATCCTAGGTGCATCTAGAGCACTGCATGAATATAGATGCTGAAACTCTGAAATCAGAGGGCTATCACGCTGGTACAATTTTTTAAACATGGGAGAAACTTTTAAGAAAATGAAGTTACTGAAAATTAGCCTATCTATCTTTTAAGAGAAAAATCATCAGAAGAGATCTGAAGTCAAACACATTTCGAATTATGGGCACTATCCAGCCACAATTAAGCAATTTAAAGTCATTTGATTTCAATAGGATAGAATTAATCTTGAGTTTAGCCACTGAAACCAACTGGACATTAAAATTGTCTGGATTATACTCAAGGTTTCCAAGAACAAATGTAAATGTTTGTGTCCAAAAGTGTTGGATTTGCCAGAGTAATTACACTTTCTCCAAGAAGCATTTTTTAAAAAGAAAAAAAGACTAAGCATGATTTAGGCTGTGATCAATTAAGGCAGAGAACTTAGATTTATAGCCCAATCCATAATTCACTTAAATTAGTGGGGTTTACACTGATACAGTCCAATTGAACGAAATGAATGCAGCCCAACCCTATGCATGTTTTCTTCAGAAGTAAGATCCACTGTGCTCAATGGATATTACTCCCATAAGCATGCATAGGATTGTAGCTTAAGGCAACTTAATTCAGTTTTACTTACTTCTGTGTAAACATATATGGGGTTGAGCTGTGAAGTTGAAATCCTAAGGACACCAAGAAGATCCTTGGACATAACCTCTTATTGAAGCAGAAGTCACTTGTTTCAGAGCAATTGTTTTAGAATTGGATGCCAGCGAAATCTGCTGAAATTCAGGAATTTTCCTTTGGCTGTAAATCTCACGGGCTTCAAAGGGGATATCACTCAAAACACTTCTTTACTTGGAAGAAAGTTTAATTGACTCCCATTGAATGTAACGCCCCACCCCCACCCCCAAACCTCAGGTAGGGATCATAGACTAAAATGCCTTGGACTAGCCTCCGAAGCAGTTTACTTGGAAATGTTGTAAAATAAGTACCCACTTCATTCCAATTCGGAATACTCTGGCGTAAGTGATTTGCGAATGGGGCTGGTTAGTGATCACACCTACATGCACACTCACATAAACACACACACAAATGCTTCAGGCTTCACCCTTTTACTCCAGAGTAATCCCACCAACTTCAACGGGCAGCATTCTAGCGGGCTGGCGACTGCAGTTCAATGCAAAGTTGAAGAGAAGTTTAGGAGTGGTCCGAAATAATAAGGTTTTTTTTTAAATTTAAAAAAGCTTCCCACGATATATATATATATATCTATTTAATTCAAAGTGCTTTCAGCGGGAGATCTTGGCTGCTTTTTGTTTTGTTTCCTGATAAGAGACTCTAATTCTCAATCAATAGGTTGTTGGCTCTGTAGTTTGTCCAGATCGGGATCCCACGCCCTCCCTCCGTCCCGCAGGTTGGAGACTCCCCCCCCCCCGCCAAAAAATAAAACCTCTTCCCCTTGGAGCGTGGAAGTCAGTGGGGAGGGGGGGCTGCCTCTCTGGAGCAGCTGCTTGGGAGACCCCCAAAGATCCCGCGAGAAAGTTCCTCCTCCTCCTCCTCTCGCCCGTGCGCGGCTCAGGCGGCGTAGCTGCGAGGGCGGCCGGGGGCCGGAGCTTGCGGGGCAAGACAGCCCAGTGAGGGGTCCGTGCGGGGGATCAATGCGCGGCGCTACTTACATGTCCAGAGAGATTTCCCCCGTGTTTTTTGTGTTTTGTTTTTAACCCCCTGACCAGAGTCGCTGAGACAGGCGCGAGGTTTCCCCTCAGGCGGCTGGGCGGGAAAACAAAAAGGCGGGAGGAGAAAGAAGGAAAACCACACACACACGAAAAGGAGTCCCCTCGGGGCCTTGCCTCGGAGCCTGCCGCTTTCACTCCAGGCCGTTCCGGTGGCCGGGCTCGGAGGCCTGCAGCAGCTCCGGGGAGTGGCAGGGCGGGCTGCCGGGGGCGCTGTGCTCGCTGTCGGTGTCGCTGCCTTTCTTGCCGCCTCCCGAGCCGCCGCCGCCTCCGCCGCCGCCTCCTCCCGCGCCGCCTCCGCTGTGGGTCTTGACGTGCTTGCTGAGGTGGTCGCTGCGCATGAAGCGCTTGTTGCAGACCGGGCAGGCGAAGCGCTTCTCGCCCGTGTGCGTGCGCAGGTGGCGCTGCAGCTCGTCCGAGCGCGTGAAGCGCTTGCCGCAGAAGAGCCAGTTGCACACGAAGGGCCTCTCGCCCGTGTGCCAGCGCAGGTGCGCCTTGAGGTGCGACGTCTTGCCGTACACCTTGCCGCAGCCGGGGATGTGGCAGCTGTGCAGGCCTTTCCTCCTCAGGCTGGCGCCGGCGGGGCCTAGCCGCTCGGCCTCCTGGCAGTTGGGGCAGTCGCAAGTGGCGCGGCCCGAGTAGCGGCGCGCCGAGGAGCGCGGGGAGCCGCCTAGCGGCGCGGAGGGGCCCGCGCCCAGCATGGAGCCTCCCGCGCCCGCCGTCAGGGGCGACGGCGACGGCTCCGGGTACGAGCCCGGCAGCACGGGCTTAAATCCGTCCATGAGGTGCTGCCCGGCGGGGCTCAGGAGGTGCGTCGAGGCCGCGCCGCTGCTGAAGGCCGAGTGGCCCGCCAGGCCCGAGTAATCCGAGTTGTAGGCGCCCAGAGGGGAGTGCAGGGAGCCGGCGGGGAGCCCCGCGGCGGCCGGGTGCACCCCGTTGGGGTTCTGCACGTCGAGCCAGCCGGCGCCCACGTCCCACCAGCTGGAGGCGCCCGCGTCGCCCGGGTGCGAAGGCTTGAACCACGACTCGTACGGGTGCGCCATGCCCACGCGCGGGTAGATGCCCTGCAGGCCGTCCACCGACGTGTGCACCTTGGAGATGAAGACCGGCTGGTGCGCGTCCTGCGCCCCTCCGCCGCCGCCGCTGCCTCCCCCTCCGCCGCCGCCGCCCCCCGACGGCCCGGGCGCCTGGAAGACGGAGTAGTCGTTGGCGAAGGGCGAGCCGGCTGCTGCCGCCGCGGCGCCGCTGGACGTGAGCGAGAAGGCGCTGGAACCCGGCGACCCGCCGCAGCTGAACGAGTCCGAGACGAGCGCGGCTGCCGCCGCCGCTGCTGCGGCCGCCGCCGCCGCGTGAGCCGAAGAGCCGTTTCGGGCCGAGGCTGAGACGCCGACGCCGGCCAGGCTGGAGCCCACGACGTTGCAGCTGCCCGACGACGACGACGACGAGCGTTTCCACGGGTGGAAGCCTTTGGCGAAGGGCGACGCGCTGTCCGACAGCGCCGACGGCGAGGGGCTGGGGCTGCCGATCTTGTTGCAGGTGGCGGCGAGCATGGCCAGCGGAGTGGAGCCCAGGCGCGGTTCTTCCTGCAGCGAGAAGGGAGAGAGGCCCGCAGGGAAGCGCGCGTCAGAATCGCCCGGGAAAGAGACCTCACGGCCAGGGTAGCCCCCCCGCGCTGCTCGGCTTGCCCGCCGATGGGGAGACGGGGGCGGCCAGGAGTCAGCCGCGCTCGAGGAGCTGCTGCCGGACGCCTCCTCGAGGCTCCCCGGAGGACATTTAAGCTCCCGTCTCCCCGCTCAAAAACCCCCGGAGAGGCTTGCTTTGAAAGGAAGCCGACGGCTTCTGGGCATGAAGCTGAAAACGCATCCCCGAGGCGAGCCGAGGAGCAGGAACGGAGGCTAAAGCCCCGTCCAGATACATCACGGGCTCCTACTGGCGACAGGGAGATGCTTGGCCAACCCCGGAGCCCCAATCCAGAGTCGCTCGGTTTCCAAAGAGTCTACTCCAGGATTTAGCCAAAACGATCCGGATTCAGATCTCTTTCCCCACCCAGCTGTCTGTAAACTTTTTAAAGGGGGTTCTTTTTCCCACGGCAGTTTCCTCCCCCCAAACTCCAACAAAAAACAACAACCCAAGAACCACCCGCCGCCACCTTTCCTGTTCACCCACAGCTAGGAATTAGATTGAGAGGAAAAGGTTTCACATACCTGCAGGAAATGACGGGCTCAGTGAAATGTTAAAGGAGGGGAAAAACAACAACAACAGGCTGTCGCAAATTTTTTTAAAAAAAGGAAGGGAAAAAAACCTCGCAGGGAAAGAGGAGACCGAGCAAGGCAGCTGCTTTTTCCCTCGGAGCAGATAATAGAGGGAGGGAGAGGGAGAGAGGCCAGTTCTCCGGGGATACAGGAATAGCTCAGCCCAAGCTCTGGACGTGGTTCCTACTAATGCCCTTAAAACCTTTGCCTGCACGCTGACAAAAAAACAAAAAAAAGTGACTGCCCTCTTTCTTCCTCCCCCTCCCCTTTTTCCGCTTTCTTTTCTCTCGAACTCACTTGGACTTAGAGAGAGAAAGGCAAAAGAGGGAAAAAAATAAAAGCCTCAATAGGAGAGACTGATAGCCCCCGGTCAAGAGAGGGGCTACTTTAACCCTTCTCCAATCGCCAATAAAAAGGACCCAATTAAAACAGCAAAGGGGGGGGGAGAAAATCCTCAGACTCACCCCTAGAAGTGAAGTTGCCATCCCACAAAGTGCCCTCCTCTCAGAGGATCTTTTTTATATTGATAAATCAGAGGCAGTGTTTTTTTTTAAGAGGTGTGCAATACAATGATCAGTTCCGCCCATTCCACCACAATTGTAGCTCCCTCGCCGGCTTTGAAGTGCCGCTGAGCCCGCGCCAGCCAATCCGCGCCGCCGACAGCCGCTCCGAGACGTGGCCGCGTGAGGTCATCATCGGCCCCGCCAAGCGCCTTCCGCCGCCGCCGCCGCTGCAACGAGGCGAGGAGCTCCTTTCCGGGAAGAAAGGCGCGCAGGCAGCCGCAGAGAAACAGAGAAGCTGCCGGCGGCAAGGATGCAGGCGAACGCCAGGGAGGGCGGCGAATGCACAGGCGCGCCTCTCCAAAGCGCGCCTCTCCTCGCCCTCTTCCCGCTTCAGGTTTTCCTTCCAAAGTGCAACTCTCCACGCACCAGTCTCCCTGTTCTTTAAGCGTCGCTCAGTTCATTGCTTGGGGGAGAGCATATTAAACCCCCCTCCCCAGGGGTTTCTCTCCCCCCCACCACCACTTTAGGAAGGCATACATAAATCTGACAGCGCGCGCGCTCTAGGAGTTGTGGCTTTAATTTAAAGTGGATTGCTTTAGACTTCCACCAGCAGCCCGCTCCCTTGCCATTCTCCGGATAAGTCATTTGGGTGGTTCGGAAAACCCCGCTTTGGATGGAGGGAGGAACATTCCTTTCCATCCACCCACCGCCGCCCGGCACCTTCTGGTTATGTAAAGGAAGAGTGTTGTGCAAAACTGCAAAGAGCTGCAGATGTGGTTGAGAAGCCTGCGATAGGATTGCCCTCCGTTCCCCTCTCCAAAGGGCGGATTAAATCTATTTCAACCCCATACTCTTGCGCCTTCTTTTTATATATTATTTTTCTTTATTTGCTTTGGGCGCGAGCGTTCCTCTTCTCTCTTTTGTTGCAAATTTGGGGTGGGGCGGGGAAACCCTCTGGTCTGCTGCTGGAGCGGTTGGCGAAGCGCCTCAGGTGTTGCGCGCAATCGTGTTGCGCGCAGGGTTCTTGTTTTGCCTTCGGTACAACCATTATTAATTTAGGCAGAAGGGAAAGCACCAGTCGAGTTAAAACGTGCATTGGCGCTTCGCCCTGTCCCAATATTGATTTCAAGGTAGGAGAGGTTAATGCCAATATTAGTAAAGAGAACCGGGTTGTTTTGACTTGAGGATGTGTTTGCCTTGGACGTCCCCGCGTCCTTAGATCAGCTTTGTAGCCGAGATCCCAAACATTGGTGTAAGACTAATGTGGCAGATTCTCTTTTTTCCTCCCCAAAGGCTGGGTGGGGGTGATGGACACCCCTTTCTAACGCCCTATGCTTATTGACTGTACATCATATCTATTGATTAAGGGGTAACGCGCATTATCATACTTCGAAGTAAGGAGTGAAGTAAATTAATGAACTGCTTTCTTTCTCTGAAGGCTGATGGTTACCATAAATGTCGTGTTTCTCTCCGCGAGCTGCTCTGAATGATTTTAGCCTGTTGAGAAGGCGTGACAGGCCAGCCCAGGAGGAGGAAGGGGTGGGGGAAGGAGGGAACTCCGTTTAACAAATAAAAAAGAATTAACTTCATTGCTTTGGTCTCCTTCTGTAATGATATTCATTTTAAAGACCTAATGCACACTTGTTTAAATTTCGGATTTAAACTGAATCAATCCTATCCTTGACCCCCCCCCACCACAAAAGGGGGGGGGCGAGTGCATGTGAAAGAAAACGCGTTTTACGGGAGAGCCCCTCACGTATGAATGAATGGCGATTAGCTTTATCTGTTGCCTTTATCCACTGTGCACCAGAAGTGTAACTATTAAGACATATTGGCAGATTCCACCCCCTCCTGAACAAGCAGGCAATACCTTTCCCTCGAAAAAGCAGAGGGTTAGAAGCGCTTGGCGTAAAACGACGGTTTTGCGTTGCCTCTCCACAGCTTTGGAAACGACAACAAAATTAATTACAGAGCAGAAACTCGTTAGGGGAAGAGGACCAGTGAAAAACTCCTTTTCTTCCTTCTCTGATTTTCTTTATGTCTTGGGGATATTTATTCTGACGGAAATGGTTATTTATTTCCAGATGGCTTTAAACATGTTGCTTAGGTAGATGTCTTTTCTTATTTTACTTTTTTATTTACTTACTTTCTGATTTACGGTCGGAAAACTATGAGGCGGCATATGCCCAGGTTGGCAAGGATTTGCAAAGGGTGTCGGTGGAACTATTCCAAACATACGGTCGGGAGCTATAATTTTTTTGGGGGGAGCAAAACTCCACCGTATCCTGGTTCTTTTTGACACCTCCCAAAAAAGTTAGCGAAGGCAAGCACTCCTGAACTTGGGGGGGGGTGTCGATTTTTATCCACTTTTGACCCTCACCCGGTTAACATCTGGCCTTCCCCCTCGTATGTAAATCGCTTGCTAGCTCCCGGAGCTTGAGGTTTTTATATCGGCCAGCTCACACCTTAGACGGTTGCAGTTCTTATATAAAGAAAGCGTTCAGGTATCTGGAAGGGCCGGCAACTGGGGAGGCTATTCCCTCCGCCCTTTCCCCCGCGTGCACCCACAGAAATTAATAAAAACTCGCCACCCACCCACCCCGTGATGCGCAGGGTTTAGAGAGATGCGGTGCGTTTTTTCTTGCAAACCTGTAGCATCCACCACTCTGGGTTAAAGTGACGACCTATTAGCATTCTGTATGCATCTGCAGCATAAATTTCATTTGAATTTCAAATTTAATAAACCAGGAGGTTTTTAATCATCCCTGGTTTTATTTGTTTGATATTAACATGCTTATTGACCGGGTCTGTTGACCAGTTTGATCATTACAGGACAGCAAAAAGTTAATTAAAACGACCACAGCTCCTTAATCATATCATCTGTCTCATCCGTGTCGCTCCCTTTATTACAGTCTATGATGGATAGTCTCCCAGATTAATTTCTCTGTTTCTTCGATTTGGACAACAGCTTTGGGGACCTAATTTACATCCTGGGAACAACTTGCACAAGTCTGCCCTCGCCCTGAGCCTCCTAGCGCGGTTCAGAGAGCCATTAGGAATCCCACCGCTTGAGACGGAACTGGATCGGGGGTGGGGGCGGTTTAGCCGAAACCCTCCCCAAAACAAAAGCTTTCTTCCTAGCGGGGCCCTGGCGATCAGGAGATAAATAAAGCAAGAGATACGACGAGGGCCTGTAGGCAGCGAAGAAGAGGAGGTGGGGGTGATGTTGTGCGTGTGTGTTTCGATTTGATCAAATGTAAAGTGGGTGAAACCTGGTCACTTGGCCGAATCGATTCTTGTCAGCGGCTCATCCGCAAAAACCGACGAGTGTTTTTTCCAAGTGCCACGATCCTTGAGTGACCCTTGCTTTTACGCAGAGGCGTAAATAGCGCAGAGGCGCCAGGATCTCTCGGCAGTGGATCCCCACAGCATGTTTACCTGAGAGCAAGGCCCGCTAAGCTTAGCACGCGCACCGTAAAGCCAAGGAACCCGTGTTTTCAAGCTGGTTTGTGGAGTTCACACGTGGTCTTTTAATGCGTGAACGGAAAGGGGAAACAGACAATTTTTAAGTAAGAAGGCTGGGAGGGGCGGGGAGAAGATGTCAAAAGTGTGCCAGCTCCTTAGACAGAAGGCACTGAGGTTTGCCAAGCCGATCGTTGCACGGCTGTTGGTGAAGAAGACCTACTGTTGTTGTTTTAAGGAGTCCCATTGAGTGAAATGCTCTTTCCCCACCCTTACACACACTCACCTCAGCGGCAGTTCCTGTTGGTCTTAAGTACGTACAGTGAACGGGGAAACGTATATTAGAGTCTCCGGGGTTTATGGTCCAAGTTTGTCCATCTGATGAGAAAATATGGATATTTTTGATTGTTTAAAATTGCAGGTTCAGCCTTCTCTCTCTCTCTCTCTCTCACTCACACACACACACACACACACACAACCACCACCACCATACTGGGTGTTTGCTGTTGTTGTAACCTGGAAGAAGGCATTTTGTTTGTTTTTTAAATGGGATTGAGTAACGAGCCAGTAAAATGGAAAGTATCAACAAACACCCCAACAGCTAAGAGAATAGTCACTTTGTCGCGATAAGGCAACGGAGCAAGGTGTGTGTGTGTGGACACCCAAACTGGTGACTGGTCGTGTTATTACTTTTGCCATTCATCACTTAAAAAAAATAATCTCGAAAAGCAAGCACATCGATTTCACCTGGCTCACTTGCTTACAATTTCTCCCATTGAATCTATGGGACCGCAGCAACGACAAAAGGTGCTTAACTTTGGCTAGATGGAAAAGCTCTTGCTTAATTGTCATCTCCAACTTTCCATTTTCTGCGGAATTTGTTCAGTACCCAATTAGCTAAAGCGCTTTTGCCTAATTGCACATCATATCGTGGTCTTAATGCAGCCCAATTCGTTGTTATAGGGGTGCAACGCTGAACGCCCCCCCTAACCCACACCATACTGATTTTAAAAAGAGGTGCGCTCATTTCCTGCGCGCACAGCAGCGGTCTTCTCCCTGTCCAAAAATGCTGCACATTTTCGCACCCTTCCTTAGGCTTTCCTTTTCAATATCTCGGGATCACGTCGTCTTCGCCCGGTTTAATTTCAGCTGGGTTGGCTGTTGCTCGACCTCTTGGACGAACACAAGGGAGGAATGTTGGTGGGCGGGGCGAGGGACAAGAGGGTCACTAACGGAGGAGGTGATGGCCTTTAAAAAAACTGATTGCACTTCTTTAAAAGAAGAAGAAAGAAGTAGGCACTTTTGCACCTTTGAAGCAAGTGCAAGGATTGGTTCACTTTTCTTAGGGACAAAGTGTGACTGCCCAGGGACCCTCACACTTTGCCGCAGCCCTCGCTCTGAAATGGTGCCGACCCGACTGTAGAAGAGAATCCACGTGAAACACGAGGGGGAGAGAGGTCCACGCTGCTGCGTACACACGTGTGTGTCCTTGGGGCTGAGCGGAGGGGAGAAGGGGAGGCAACGGGCTGCCTCCTTCCTGATCAAACCAGAAGCGTCCTCAAAAGCCCCCTCCCTGCTCCTGTTTACGCAGCTTCCTTCCTCAGACATCCCCCCCACCACCACTTTCACCCTCTTATATCTCACTTTCTTACGGCGCGGTTAAAACCTACTAAATCCGTCTCCTGCGCGTTATTGATTTTCTTTTGCTGTCTTTCTCTCGCGCGCTGGAAAAGAGACGAGGAGGAGGTCAACTCTCCAGATTACCCTGCATCTCCTGCAGACGGATTATCCCGCATCGCCTTGGCGAGACCCGTTGACAGTTTGAAATCGCGCTTCCCCCCGAAGATAAATGTGACTTGAGAATTGCGCTTAATTGCAAATAATCTGGGAGGGCTGGGGGTAGTAGGTGGCTGCGGCGGCGGGGGTGCCGCCGTTGTTTGGAAACACCCATGTGTTGGAAAGAGAAGGAGCACTTTCACCATCGAGGGGCAGCTCCCTATAAAAAAAAAAAAAAAACCCAGGGGCTGGGTGGGTAGGTGGGTGCGCGTGGGGATGTACCTGCGGCGTGACCTGGCCACTGCAGTGCGACCTCGTCCTCGCCCCTAGCGCGAATGTGGTCTGATTACGCACGGGGGGGAAATGCATTAAAAGACAGGTCGCCACCGCCAGCAGTAGGAGTCACGCTCTGTAAGATTACATAAAAGCAGGAACATGGAACATTTCCGGGGATGGGGAAGGAGAGAGAACAGGCTCCTCTATCCAGAGAAGTGACAACCTGCCCATAAATCCCGGCGATCAAGTGCCAGGAGTCTCAAATAAAGACGCTCCCGCATTACGCCAGCCAGGATCCTTTGCAAGCTTCTTTCTCATCCCGAGAATCCCAAGGTCGAGCTTATTGTTTTACCGTCTTCCCCGTAATATAACGGCAACCTCGTTTGCCTCTCGGGCTCCAGGTTGCCCCCTCGCCCAGCTGAAGCAATTTGGCGAGGAGTGTGCGTTTGCGGTTGCGAGAGAGAGGGAGAGAGTGGCCATCAGGTTATTCTCTTAGCCTGACCTGGCTTTAAGAGGGAGATGAGCAGCGCTGAACAGATGTCCCCATTTGAGCCATTCTTTTCCCACATGCTTAGTGGAGATTGCCATCGCTTAGGAAGCTCGCTTCAAACCTGGCCCATTATGGGCAAGTTATTCTGGACCACTGAGCACGAACAAAATGGGCTTCAGATCGCGTGCTTTAGAATAATTCCAGGCCAGGAAAAGCCAAACCAAAAAAACGCACGCACAAGAACCCCTCCATTTAAAAGAGTGTGTGTGTGTGTGTGTGTGTGAGAGAGAGAGAGAGAGAGAGAGAGAGAGAGAGAGAGAGAGAGAGAGAGAGAGAGAGCTCGGACGGCATCAGGAAAAACTTATTCAAAGGATCATCCCACCCCCTGCACATACTGCCGCCGCCGCCGCCACCATCACCAACACCATGCCGACCCCCCCTCCGATTTCAAATCTCCTCCCTTTACAAATATGGTATAATTTACAGAGCAATTTAATAATCCGAGGGGCACTGCAAAAAAACACAACAAAAAGGGAGCCCTTTTGCGTTGTAAAAACCTCTTCTAATTACCTGCCAGAGCAATTAGCTGACTATCACGAAGAAATTAGATCGCTCAATGTAGCATAAATAATGTGAATAATTTCGTAAGGCGAATGGAAAGCGAGACCTGGCGTTTCTTTATAAGGAAATAACACGTCGTCCTCAACCAGCCCTCCATGAGCACGTATTAATGTCTAGGCATGTATGGCAAAGAAACCGGACGTGACCCCCCCCTCCCAGCACAGTAACTCTGGCTCCGATTCAGCGCTCGCTCGCTCTCCATTTACTGGGGGGGGGGGGGCAGAGAGAAAGAGAGAGAAGGGGAGAGTGAGAGAGGCAAGTCGGCTTCCAGGCGTTTAGATTCAGAGGCTTCCAGATCACAGTAATTAACACAGAGCGACTTCAATAGGAAAACCTGTTTTCCAGATGATTTTTACAATGCGGCTTTATGTCTCGTTTGGCAGTTTTCGAGAGCTGGCCGCTTTGCTCGCCTCTCATCTGTTGAGCGGTTTGTGTGTGTATGTGTGTGCTTAAATGCCCAGACCCAAATTTGAGAGATGCATAGATATTGTGGCGGAATTTTTCTTTTCCCCCTCTTTCCCTCCCTCACTGAAGAGAAACACTTGGGGGAGTTTCTTTCTCCGACTGGGGGCCATTTATGGTGATGGTGCGTCCCAGGACAATTCTGTTAACTGAGTTCCTCTTTGGTTCTGGGATTGTCTTTATCCCATTGGAGGGGGTGTGGTATGCGGGGAGTTCCTCTCCCTTTCTCTGCTAGGAGGGACTCTCCCCCACTTTTGCCGCAGGGCAAAAGAAGAAGAACGCCAAGGACAAAACAACCACCAAAAACTAGACAAGCTTCCAGCATCACATCTACACTCACTTCCCCCCCAACACACACACCTCCGATTCGCTTGTATTGCCCCCAAAGCCGTCTATAATCTACACAGAAACCTCAAGAGCACTTTTGCAGAAAATAATTGACTTTATTTAAAGGCAGAAAGGGTGGACGCTGCAGTGCGTTTGCTCGTTCCTCTTGAACGTATGAATACCCAAATCTAGTGGTGTAAGGAGGTGGTCTGGGAATTTAGCTGTTCAACGAGAAAATCCCGAAATCTCTCCTTGGCTTAACAAGGAGAGTGCAAAATAGGTGTAGGCACGATTTGAAGTTGGCGGGCTTTCTTTGTCCATTTTATTCGCGCAGTTGGACTCTGGCACAGCCGAGCCACGCAAATGAACGGGTCACACTTGCAGATCGGATCCTTTGGTTGGACAAAGGCATTAAACACCCTGTGGTGGGTGTCCTATATTTGGAATCACCTGAAAGAAACAGGGGGAAACACAGTTATTTTTAATGCAGTAGGTTGGCTGTTAAGGTTTAACCGATTAATGGCTTTGGAGAAAACAAAACAGTTAAAGATACAGTATCTTAGCAGAGAGGGTACCTCGAAGCCATTGATTTAATAAAGATAACAATTACTCGCTAATGCGAACGAATAATTCATTAGATCCTTCCCACCCAGCCTCTTTTCAAAGGCTTCGCCTGAAGGAAGAGAAGCCCATGGTTGATTTCCAAAAGGCCGTCAGAATATCCTTTTAGCCGGATACAATTCAGGTTCAACAGCAATTCAACATCCACGTTTTTCAGCCTGTGACAAAAACCGTCCATCCATTCACTCCAGATTGCAATCCTAAATAAAACAACAAAACAACAAAAAACGCACTTTCTCGTGAGTAAGTCTAATTGAACTCAGCGGGGCATAATTAGAATCGGGTTGCACTCAAGGTAGGTAGAGGGAAAGAGAGATCTCTTTATTTATTTGCAACATTTCCTTTATGTGGGAACGCGCAGGCTGCTGAGCTACACTAAGGTCAGGCAAAAGCAATTCTGTGTAACTGCAAAGCTTCCATAGGCTTCTGTGCCAACAGAGGCTGAGCCAAAAAAGTGCGCGGGCGAGAGAGAAGGCTTAGCTACAAATTGCTCAACTGTGAATCTAAACTGCTGCTGTTCCATGATTTCTATAATGCCGCAGCCCTTATCCAGCTCTCTCGGCCTGGCACAAGCCCTGTCCAAAAGGAGCAAATGCTTAACGATCCCGACTTATCAGTTCATTAGAAACGGCTTGGTAAATCCAGGAAATAAAATTGCCGCGGTCATTTTAGGCCAAATTCGGCAGACCCTTAATGGAGCGGAACTGGAATTGAATGGGACTGGAGCGCAAGGGGCGTTTTGCTCTGTTAAAGACCACAGCATGCCTTCTACTGAGATTCGGGGATTAAACGTCTATTTACCAATGAGATCACGTCGAATCTTTTCAGCTCCGTCGGAGCTAATCCGAAATCGCTCCGTTGGCGTCAACGGGAGTCGCTCCGGAGTTGCTCCGGAGTCGTGTTCCAAGTTCTGTATTGTGTTGATCCTTAGGTACGTGTATAGTCCTACAAAGCTTGCCCGCATTCGGGTGTTTGTTGATCCTTTCCCTGGTCTCGGTTACCCTTAAGGGTATGAAAGCTTTGCAGTGACACAGAACTCTTTTCACCTGCTTCTCTCAGCTGCTAAGCCTGCAACGTTCCTGCATTCATAGAAGTGCAAATAACAGCACTTTCGACCCCAACTCCTACAACAATGTTAATACTGAGATTCCTGGATGGCAAACAATGGGATTCAACAAGGTGCCTATTGACTTCTCCTGCACTTCGGGAGCCTGGAATCCTACCTCATCGCTTTACTTAAAGTGAGAATCGGGCAAAAAAAAAAAAAAAAAGGCGCGACTGCCTCAGATCTCTCACGCCTGCAATACTTTGCACACTTACTCAGGAGTAAGTTCCACGGAACTTAGTGGGGTTTAATTCTGAGTCACCCTATGTGAGCAGAGATTTCAAAACAAGCTAATTTGTCCTCCACCACGCGCGCCACTCTCAGTTTATCAAAACAGGATTGTCTTAGATTCAAGTATGCTATTAGACTCATGAACTTAGGGCAACAGCACAGTCCTAAACAGGTATACTCGGAAGCAAGTTTCACTTGGTTCAAGGAGACTTCTTCCTTTATGGCAGCCCAAGGCACTCAATGGATCGGACCCCCCTCTGGGTTTATAACGCGCTATAGGCTCATTTACAATAGCTGCGCAAGCTCTCCAAGCTATATGCAATCGTTGCCTGGCAAATAATTCTTTGAGGCCCTCGAGCTTGTATATGACTACTATAAGTCCATGGACGTCCTCGATCTCCTGAGCTTTCCTCATCTTTCCAAGAATTTCCACTCCATTCAGGAAAAAAAGCCCTCCTCCGCGGGATTTATTTATTGCCCACATCAAAGCGCTTTCTCTCTCTCTCCCCCTCTCCCCATGTGTGTGTGACTCTGCTCCCCCCCTTGATCTCGTTTCTCATCTCCAGCAGGATCGCATTTTCACTTTATTTCGTTTTCAAATTGAGTTGTCTCTTAAACATGCGCACCTGTACAGATAAATGTTATTGGGGGAAGCCAGTTTTCAGTCTTCAGCGCCATTTGGGCGGACCAGGGGTGGGGAGAGCCCGCGCCTTCAAAGGAGGGGGACCCCAAACTTATTTTGACTGCCATTTTGAGCCTCAGGGGCAAAGACAAAGCAAGAGAGAAGGGTTCCCTGCCCCGACCGCCCCGTCGGGGCCGCCCCGTCCTCGGAAATGTTCTGGGTGGACCGGGGCCCCCTAATCCCTCGCCCTTGTCTGTCATCCAGCCCCCTGGCCCATTCCTCGGTCAGTCCTGCGCCTCGATTGGCACCCCTAACCCCGGAGCAGGGGGTGGGGGAGAATCCGTCTTTGCAGAGAGCGAGGATTTCCACAGCAAGATTCCAGCCTATTATCTCGTTTAAAAGTTCACTGGCTCTTTTCATTGGGAGCGTTCATTCACGTCAAAGCCGGCAGCCCACACAGAGCAGGCGAAGGAGGAGAGAGGGGACCACCAATCTAATCTCCCTGCCCGTCAGCTCCCGAAAGGTGCTAAGTGGCTCTGAGGACTGTCAGGGCTCTTTGTAGCCAAGAGCTGCAAAATAAACTATACAGGGCGATCGCTTTCACTGGGCCAAACAGCCCTTGCGCCGGAGCGCGCCGGCTTCTTGCTTACGCAGAGGTGTTCGTCGCACTAGATCGCGTTTTCCATCTCGCAGAGACCCTTAAAAAGGGGGGAAGCGTTTACTTCCAGTGTTATCAGAGTCCAACCCCAGCTATTTTAGAAGGGATGGGACATGATTTGGCTAAAATTGAAGGAAGTCAGGGGTGAGGTTTGTGGATCTCAATCCTTATCCTCCCCCCACCCACCCCAAAATTAAGCAGTTTCCTGCTGAAGAGAAACCCGCTCTCTCCATGACTCATAAATAGTGCCTAGCACCGCCGTGTTAAAGAGGAGTGGGGGAAATTAAGAGCCATTGACCACAGTCTGAGTGAACCGAAGGATTATTCTGCGCGTTGCTTCTCCTTTACGATTTGCCATTTATAACCCTCATTGTTTAAAGGAATGCTTGATGGTTCAGCAGAAGTTAGAACAGACCCCCCCCCCCCAACACACAGAGACCAGCTGCCAGCTCCCAAAGAAAGTGATGGGCAGGCAGACAAAACAAAGTTCTTCACCCAAGAGCGCACAATAAATTTAAGGAACTCGCGGCCACAGGAGGGGGTGGGGGTGGGCCCAGGCATGCATAGGTGGTTTCCTTGAAGAGATTAGACAGCATTCACGGAGGACAGGTTTGCCAGGGCTACTAGCCAAGAGGGCGAGGCAGAATGTCCATGTTCAGATGTAGTGTATGTCTGGAAATCACAAAAGCACTTGGTGCCTTCCTTTCCTGCTTGTGGCGGCCTTCCTGGAGGTAGCTAGTTGACTACCATAGTACATACAGGACAGGGAGCCCTTTTGGGGTTGATAAGAACGCAAGGAAAATCTGCTGGATCAGACCAACGGCCTGGATCTAGCCCACAGCGTCCTGTTCTCGCAGTGGCCAAACAGGGGCAAGTGCGAAACCAGCAAGTAGGATTCAAGCTCTAGAGCCCTCTTCCCTCCTGTGGCTTCCAGCAACTCCTGCTCAGAAGGGTGGGCGGCTGCCTCCCAGATCTATCAAGCATCTTATGTTCTTAGGTTTGCTCGCTTTTAAGAGACAGGAGAGGGAGAAAACAGCCTTCCTTCTTTGCT
The DNA here is from genome assembly GCF_964106645.2 of Podarcis pityusensis. Lineage (NCBI taxonomy): Eukaryota > Metazoa > Chordata > Lepidosauria > Squamata > Lacertidae > Podarcis > Podarcis pityusensis. The sequence goes on from NC_138037.1 coordinate 34,448,556, forward strand.
CCGAGTATGTTTAGGGCTTCATCACATCTTTCAGTTAGCTTTCTTTGTGTTCAGAATCTACGAATGAAGTTTAAGCTTCAGGGTCCTTAATCCCAGAGGGGCCACAGAAGCAACTTTAATTGCTTTAAAATGTTGGATCTAAATTTTTGTTGTTGTTGTTGTTGTTGTATATATTTCAACCATCCCAAAGTTTGGGAGCCAGTAGCACAGATATGATGATATGTAATGGAACCACCCCTTTGAAGAAGGAAACAGTGGTTACCCAGACCCCGTTGGTACTTGGTGAAGCCCCCCCCCCCCCCACTTTCAAGCTCGAGGACCTCCCAAAATGTAGATCCGCCACTGGGTGGAGGTGAGATTCGCCGAGAGGGCAGTGGTTTGCTGCCCTGTAAACCCCTGATTGGTGAGTGAGAGTTCCTGCTTTACAGCAGAGATGGAGAACTTGCGGCCTCGAGATATTATCGCCTGGGTTAGAAGCCCCATCATGTCTGACCGCTGGCTGTGCTGGCTGGGGCTGATGGGAGCTGGAGTCCAGCAACTTCTAGAGGACCACAGCTTCAGTGCATGGATAGCTCAGCTGGTTAGAGCATGGGGCTGATAACGCCAAGGTTGCAGGTTCGATCCTGTAAGGCAGGGGTGGCCAACTCCCAAGACACTGCGATCTACTTATTAACTGGGAGCGATCTACCCCCCTTTTGGGGGTTCAGGTCAAAGTTGTTGAGCTTTTCTTAGGGGAGCCAAAGTTGTTGAGCTTCTTTGGGGGGAGCCAGTGATCTACCAGTGATCTACCACAGACGTCCAGTGAGCTACCGGTAGATCACGATCTACCTGCTGGACGTGCCTGCTGTAAGGGGCAGCTGCGTATTGTAGGGGGCTGGACTAGATGATCCTCAAGGTCCCTCCCAACTCCACAACCCTATGATGCTCCCACCGCTGGTTGTGATCTAAAACCGGAAGCCACCTCCACTCAGAACCTCAAGACATGACTTGCTTGGAAATGCCGCTGTGGAGTAACGTGCCGTAATTCATCCGGTCTTTTTCCGCTACAATGCCTACCAATCCAAGCCAGCCAGCTCAAGCTGTTTGCGGGTGGTGATCTCGCTCGGGCACAAACCTTCCGGGCTCTCTTTTTACATCTGCATTTTTAGGAGCAAACACCATCGCCACCACATGCGGAAGGCCCAGGCGGTCTGGGGCACCCGGCACAATTTGCCGGCTAATTTTTATTGCCGGGCTGGTTACTGATTTACCCCCTCGGGCAGATCTCGGCTCCTCGCGGGAGCCTTAAAGAGCGGATAATCTTGCAAATACAGCTCAGAACAGCAGGAAACGTCAATGCCCATTCAGCGAAGCCCGGGGAGGGCCGGGTGTGGTCAGCCTTGGAGGTATCAAATGCTGCGACGCCGAAACTCAGGGCGACAAAGCGCTGACAGCAATAAGGCCATTTAGAGTGTGCTTTTGTGTTTGTGTGTGAACCGTTGAGTAAGTTCACGTTGACAGGCTATTATAGATGCGAAGAGAAGCGCATCTGTAATGCTGACCTGAAGGCTTTTTGCTCTGATGCCCGATTCGCAGCACTCTGCAGATGCTCCATGGCTCTCTTTATTGCTGCGTCACGTGTTCCTGGGGGGGGGCTAGCTGGGGAGCAGTACCTAGGCAGTCCCATCACCCAATGAAACAAAAAAAATACTAGGAATTGAGCCTGGAGGCAGCCGGAACGGAACCTCTACGTTTAACCCGAATTCCCAGGGAAAGAGACTGTTAAATCACACTGAGATTGTGGTAGCCCTATGGGACTTTCTAACAACTCCCAGCACTACAGTTCCTAGTATGATTGTCTAAAGTGGTATGAAGTTGCTTTAAATATCCAGTGCAGATGTGGCCCTATTCACAATCAGGGTTGCAGAAGGGTCTGCACTTTCATTGCGTTTTATGGGTGAAGTGCTAAATTCTAATGGATTTTTAGGACTTAAAAGTGTATAACTCTGTACAGTATATCAACTAATCCTAATGAGCTATGGAATAAGTTTGGCGCCTTAGAGACAGAAGTTCCAGGTGGCCACTGAACCACACTTCCCCACCTCATCCCTAGTTGGCCGGATGATACAGATGACATACTGTACTCTGTAGTCTGCTCAGAAGGAAGTCCCACTGAGTTCAGAGGGGCTTACTCCCAGGAAGCCCAATTGCTATGGGTGTGCTCTGCTCCGAGCTCAACCTTGCTGCTGAAAAAGCGGCATACAAATATGAAAATCAGATGCCCCGGTGGTGGGCAGGGTAGTCAGTGTGTTGCAAATCATCTGGATGAATTAACTCGAGGTAGAAGGATGCGCTCTTGTGCATAGAGGGACAGGACTGCAGGCAGCTGGACGAAATCCTGCGGGGGCATCCCTGCTTGTTAACCCTTCCATCGCATCTGCGTAGCTGCAACAGGCCCACGAACCAAACGCGGCGCACTTCTGGCATGGTGCACCTTTTGGATATCGAGCTTCCGTCCTCTGATCCCAGCTCTAGATCATAAACTAACAAGTCAGGCTGGGTGGCTCTGAAGTGTTCCTTTGCTCCCACCCCGGGCTACGGGGACTTGTGGACCAGGCTGCCACTTTCTTCCTCCCCATTGCTCGGCATTGCCTTCCTCCCATCACACCCAGATCTCCTCCACCGCTCTCTGCCCTCCACATTCCCTCGCACGTCGATCTGTGCGCCGGCAGAGCCACCCCCTCCCTCCCGACGCCCGCCCCTTTCGCACGCGCCCCTTCCCTTCTCCGCACCCAGCCCCGGGCAGCCTCGCCCCCCGGAAGCGCTTCCCCGTCAATCACTTTGGCGCCGGAGTCTCCGCAGTGACAGCCTGGGAGGGCCCGACACGAAAAGGCCAAGGCGGGCCCCGCCCCGCACCCCGCCCCGTCTCCGCCCCGCTGGGCCCACTTCTCCTCCCACGCCCGCCCCACTCCGCCCTCTCGACGCGGGTAGAGCCCTTGGGCCGGGCGAGGGAGGGCCGCGAAGGGTGGGGAGGGGTGTGGGGAGTGTCAGCCCCAGTTGAAACACGCGCGCGCAGGCGACGCCAATCTTCGCCACGGGTTCATAGACGGCGCTTCTCGGGACCGGGCAGCCCGCGATCAATAAATCCCGAGCTTGCAAGAAGATCGAGGATGTTGTGTGTGCAAGGAGAGCGGATCTCCTCCGTTTCCCTTCTCCTCCTCTTTCTCCCCCGGCCAAATTCAGCGCAGGGAAACTCTCCGGCGTTTGGCACGCTGTCCGTCGAGAAAGACTTTTGCTCCTTTGGAACGCATTGGCAAAGGGGAGGGGACGGTCCCGCCTGCGCGATCACGCCGCGCGCGGCACCCTTTGTGCGCCGGGGTGTTGGGGGCTGAGCAGACCGGGACCCCCACCCCCACCCACTGTAGAGGCGCTCAGGACAGGTCTGCTAAGGTTCACTCCTTCCGCCCTCTTGCCTATGCAGAGAGATTTGCTGCATATGGCGCGAGTTGTCTCTGGAAAGCTGGAGTAGTTTACCTGAGCGCGACATACGGTTATCTTGCTTTTCTGCAAGTTTGGACGCGCCCTCGAGTTTTAAGGGCAGGCCGGGCGGAAGGTTTTCCAAACGACCAGTAAATTAAGCCGGGGTGCATTGAATCAGACCATTGGTGGGTCTAGCTGGGTAGCGTCCGCTCTGACATGGGCTCTCCGAGATCTCAGACGGGGTGGAGTCTTTTCTCAGTCCTGTTAACTTAACTTCCTCTAAAAAGATGCCTGGGACTGGACCTCGGATCTTCCGCATCCAACGAGCCTGTATTGGGACACGGAGTTTTGGGCACTACGTCTGAACGTGTTGTTTCTCTACCGTTGAGAAAACCACGGTCACCGGAGAGCTGCTTGGCTTCTGGGATTTCGTAGGTGGGCCTGACCCCTGGAACCTTTTAAAAATGATTTTAAAAGAAATAAATTAGCCACTGTCGCCCGGAGATGCCAAGCCATTCATATGGAAATCAGTTCCGTTGACGTTAGCGGGCCTTGGCTGCACTGGGTGCTTGCAAGTAAAGATGGTTTGAACCCGCTTTTGGAGAAATCTCAAGACTGAAAGAGCAGGATCTAAATGCGTTTAGGAGCCCAACATAGGGCCTCCGTTCAGGCAGTAGGCCTGCAGCCTTGTATGGTCAAACAAACAAACAAACAAAGCAAAACCCAGCTGGGAAACAAACCCAACACAACGTGGTGTTTGCGCGTTTTTCAAATTCCCCGCTGGGATTCAGAAACAGGATTAAGAGCCGCAGCACAATCCGGATGTGACAAAGAGATAGATTTGTGGTGATGCAAATCTCCCCCTCCACATCACAGTCGCTCTTCTTCCTTTTATTTATAAAAGCTGCCTGAAAGAATTCCGTAGGGAATTCTGCCAGATACAACAGGCGGAGTCCAAAATCTTTTGCTCTGATTAGCCTGCTGATTCTGCAAGGAACGGGGCGCCCCTCGCCTAAATCAGCGAGTGAATTTTGCTGTATTGTTTTCTGGGGCCTGCAACACCAATCGCACTTTCCTGGGAGCAAATTCCATCGAATTTGTTTCTGAGTAAGCATGCACAGGAACTAACAATTTGCCGTTGTCCTCCCGTCCCGTCCCCCAGCAGTAAGGTGAGGTGCAATAAGAAAAAGTGGTTTTATTTTAATCCACAATCGGTGCACTTCTTAAACCAATGAAGAGAGATGAGGTAGCTTTTGGGGCATAGTGGTTAGAGTAGGACCCTCTAGAGGTAAGTTCAAATCTACATTCACTCATGAAGCTCCTGAAACTGTCATTGTCTCTCATCCTAAGCTGCTTCCCAGGGTAGGCTGAGGAGAGACTTCTGTATCTTGTCCTGACCTCACTGGGAAGAACGATAAAAAATGTTAATAAAGAAAAGCAATTTACTTTGCATTGTGATTTATACTGTGCAAAATCCCCTTGGATGGAAAATCAATGCTGCCCACTGACTATCCCATGCTTTCAAAGGGACTAGTTTCCTCAAACAGGCAGCTTCAAATGAGGCATTTCCAAGTGATGGATTCAGGATCTGCCAGTTTCCTCGCCAACTGCAAACTTGAGCACATCTCTGCAGTTGTACTAAGGGTCACTGAAATAAGAGGTCTCTGCTTGTTTACAATCGTGTGTATAATGCCCCAAAGTTGGCAGCAGTTTTCTTTTTCAGGCTCAAGGCAAAATTGGACGTGAGGTGAGGTGCAATAAGAAAAAGTGGTTTTGTTTTATGCTTTAAAACACAGAGTGTTTAAAAAAATAAAAAAAAATAAAATCACCCTCTACAAAGACAAATAGACTAACCCTTCATCTGCTTACTAGAGTGCAAGTCTAACTGGGCTTACTTGGAAGGATAAATGTACATAGGATTGCAGCCCTGCAGAAAAATCCCTAAGCATTTTTACATAGGAGTAAGTCCCAATGAAGCTGTGTACGTCCCCAATCACTCCATATCCTATGCATTCCCACTGCTGGCTTTGGAAATTGTGCAGAGATGTTAGGCACAATCCAGTCCTTTATTAAAACTGCATTTTGCTGTATTCCCCCCCCCCAACCAACCAACCAACTTCACAACCTGGCTGCGTTTAAGATGGTAATATGTACACAGCCTCAGTCTCTAAATTATAGAGTGTGTGCTGTGTCACTTGAGCAAACCTTCACATTCTTGTCCCCCAGCCTTCTGAAGAAAAAAAGGTCTGTGCTTCATCTTTAACAGTCCCTATTAACTTTTGTCATTTTTTTGTTTTGCTTAAAAAAAAACACAAAGGAAAGAAAGAAAAGTTTGCCATGCCCAAGTTCCTTCTGACTGCAGGAAATGCCTAGAGTGAAACAAATTCTTAAATATGGGAGGCTATTGGCAGCCTTTTAGGTGTGAAATTGCTTTGGCTTTATGGGCCTCACTCAAGGTCCACTGCAGCCAAAGAAAAGGCTCCTTTTGACTTCAAAGGCCTCTTTCCTAATCCATCCAGCCCAACTAAAGAAGCAATTTGGAAACACTTACTGCAGATGGCCTCAGCAGCAATCAGTGGGACTTCTTGGGAGCAAGCAGCTTTGTGAATGCTATCTCTATTTTGCAATAATCACAGATGCTATATGCCTTTTAAAAAAAAAGTTTGCCATGAATTTCAAAATCTCCTATCGCTCTCCCTTCAAAGGGATGAAACAGTGGTTATTCCTTTTGCATTGTCTTACAATTGTGTAATGACTGGGCTTCTACAAAAAAGAGAAGGCATTCCCAAAGTTGCTTCCTCATAAGTAGACTCCTTGATTGCAGCATGTTTTCATATTGCTTCTTATTTGGGCCAGAAGTCTTGGCAAAACAACTTAGCATTTAGTAATAGTTCTCACTGTTCCAGTCAAAGAACACTGGCTTAAGGAAAGCAAGTATCCATCGTAAACCTAATTTGTGGGTTGTTATTGGTGGCAACCACTGAATTCAAAAAAGATCAGTATCTACCGTATCTAGTTGCAAAGGCACAAGCCATTTATGGCAGATTATTTGATTTAATGAAGAAAGATCCAATGATTTTAACGTGACTTGCTTTGGAATATACCCAGGAATCAGCCCTATAAGCAGTGACTTGGGCTAATTAGCTCTAGCTCTCAAAAACAGAAGCTGAGATAGTAAATGTGACTTCAGACTTTAGGCAGAGAATGTTGGAATGACGTTGAACATGATGTGTGTTCTACACACACACACACCAAGTATCTGGGAGAAGCTTAGCTAAAAAGCCTTATACCATTTCTCCATATGTAAGGTTTATTTATTTTTTTGTAGTTGAGGAGCACAGGATCATGAAAATGGAAGTGTCATAGCGGCAGAAAGGATGTGAGGGGAGAGTCTTTGTGCTGACCGCCTCCATCGCAAGGACCATTATGTGCAGGTGTATTTTGATGCATTGAATAGAATGAAACTTTATGAGTCATGACGTGTGCAAATTCAACAGGGCTTTGTTTGTTTTGTTACTGTTTTGTTACTGCTTTATAGATATGAATGCTGTTGTACTTTGTGAATCCTATAATATGATTTTTGGTGTAACTGTGATGTTTAGCTTATTTTTTAGTTGTTTTGTTAATAGTGTTACATAGATGGTAATTGTTTTATTTGGGATTTTGGATTGTTTTACTGATGATTTATGCTGTATTCATGATGTTCCATTATGTTATTTTTATGTTTTGTTTGTAAGCTGCTTTGGGGTTTATTTGAACAAAAAGCAGCAAAGAAATAGAATCAATCAATCAATCAATCAATCATGGGAGTGTTCACTGGCAGTCTGAAGTGGTTCAGTCCAGACACAGGTCTACCCCTTCATCTGCTGCTTGTGAGCACCAGACCGTGTAAGCCAAATGCATCTCACTATCCTCCCTCCTACTACAATGCATTTCCCATCATATTGCCTACAACAATACTGGAGGTACCTATGGCTACATCAGTGTAAGTATCTCCATAGTGGTTAGAATGACTTCAGAACAACCTGTGTTGAGTATCCATCTCTGCCTGGCCCCTTCTGACCAACTTCCGTACTGTGTTTCCATGCTGTTCTCCCAGCGGGTTGTTTAGCAGTTTTTCACAGGTGTGGAAACTTTGAGCAACTTTACTTGTGAGATCTATTCTAGTCACTTCAACAGGAAAAGCAAACCTGCATATTCATGCCACTGAGCGTGCATAATGGTGCCCTGCATTGAAATACTGTATACAGGACTGCTTATGTTCACTGCAGTGCTAGGGAACTGTGGAATGGGGCATATGCCCGCACACCTAGATAATTATCTAGATAATACAGTCACATTTAGTAAAGGTACCCCTGCCCGTATGGGCCAGTCATGTCCGACTCTAGGGTTGTGCGCCCATCTCACTTAAGAGGCCGGGGGCCAGCACTGTCCGGAGACACTTCCGGGTCACATCGCCAGCGTGACGAAGCTGCAGCTGGCGAGCCAGCACCAGCGCAGCACACGGAAACACCGATACCTTCCCGCTATAAAGCGGTACCTATTTATCTACTTGCACTTAGGGGTGCTTTCGAACTGCTAGGTGGGCAGGAGCTGGGACCGAAAGACGGGAGCTCACCCCGCCGCGGGGATTCGAACCGCCGACCATGCGATCGGCAAGCCCTAGGCGCTGAGGTTTTACCACAGTGCCACCCGCGTCCCATCTACAGTCACATTTAACTTGTAATAATAATAATAATAATATTTATACCTTGCCCATCTGGCTGGATTGCTCCAGTTACTCTGGGTGGCTTTCGACATAATCATCATCATCATCATCATCATCATAAAACATCAAACATTAAAAGCTTCCCTGTACAAGGCTTCTAAAGGTTGTGTAGTTCTTTTTCTCCTTGACATCTCCTTGACATCTGATGGGAGGGCATTCCACAGGGCAGGTGCCACTGCCGAGAAGGACCTCTGCCTAGTTCCCTGTAACTTCACTTCTCGCAGTGAGGGAAACCACCAGAAGGCCCTCGGAGCTGGACATCAGTGTCCGGGCTGAATGATGGAGGTGGGCCTTCAGGTATACAGGGCCAAGGCCATTTAGGGCTTTTAAGGTCAGCAGCATAATGATAATAGTTTGACAAAATATGCTTGCAAAGTATGAACAAGATCTACGAGAAGCTGTCTTTATGGCCAGAATCCTGCATGTGTTATTATGAAAGCCTGTTCACCTCAGATTAATGGGTTTGCTTCCTCACAGTATTTTTAGAATCTAGTCAGGGTTTGCCATTGCAGTGTCCACAAGCACACATGTGCTTGCAGAGTCCTTTCCTGGTCCCCTCCTGCACTGACATAAACATTTGTTTGTTGCCAATAGACTAGCTTGTGGTGTGTGCTTGACAGTGCTTATGTCCATGTCTCTGGTTTGCACAAGTGCTCCAAAGTATTGGTGACACCTAATTTAGATGTCCTATCTTCCTTTCCTGAAGTCGCTGTGTCTGATTTTAATGCTGGCCTAGTTTGCATTGGCTTTTGGTTCACTTGACTCCTGCACTGGGGTAACATGCCCTTGGATTGGATTAATTTTATATATTGAAGCAGCAATTTCACTATAATGTTACTATTTAGTTATGCCCACAGTCAAGCAGTAAGTCTAACATTGTTTCCTTAAACCAGGAGGTTATGTAGATTGGTGGCGATTGCTAATTAGCTAGTTTGCATATCTATAAAACAGCTTGATATGCCCACATCTAGAAATCTAATTTGTGCAGCGGTAGATACTGAAAATAGTTTTTGAAACGTTGATGATACAAGTCCGCTTGTGGGCAAATGGTGTGTGATTACTCTGTAGCCATACAGCCATTCATCAGATGACATCATGTAACTAAAGGAGGACAACATTTAGACATATACAGGGCGGGAAGAAATCCACAAAAGTCCACTTACCCAGAAGTAGCACCATTGATTTCAGCGTGGTTTCTTGCGAGTAAGCAATTTCCTGATGACAGGCACATTTGCCGACTTCCTAATACTGCTTAGTGCTTTGCAACGGTTAAAGAAGCAGCTGGCTTTTTATACAAGTAAATTGGGTTCTGAGGCTGTCAATCTTCTTTGTATGACAGAGAGGAGTTTCTGCCTGCTTTCAGAGGGTGGCTCTACATCTGTCATTCCATTCAGTAATGTGGCCCAATATCAGGGAGACTACAGCTGTCTGCTCCTTTCAGTGGATTCTGGGACAGAGAAACAGTGCTTTTTTTCTGGGGGGGGGGACGCAGGGGTCCGTATACCCCTAAACATTTTGTGAATCTAGGTTTGGCTTCATTGAGGGGCAGTATTTCAATATAAGTAGGAAAATGAGAGTATCCCTAAACATTTAATTTAATTTTTATTTTTTAGAAAAAATGCACTGCAGAGAAGTATCTGAGACCATGACATTTTTTTTGGTCCACCAAACACGACACAAGCCACTATGAACCTTTGCATGCAAATGGTATTGTTTTGCTTGAATGGTAGTATTTTGCAGTTTCAAGGAATTCCAGAATGGTGTTTCTCCTCTGTCTCTAATTATCTTTGTCTGGATTCCCTTGCACTTATAAAACGATATTAATCAAACTTAACATTACAGGCCAATAAATTCTAAACAAATTACAGGTTTGCATGCAGGGCAACAAAGCATGATACATTTATTCTTAGAGATATGAAATGCCGTCCATAACCCCAAATGCTAGAAGGAGAAAAGATGGTCATTAGTCTGCATTTCAAATAAAGTGTTAAAAAATAAATAAGCATATTACTGCACACAGGAGCAGACGGTGAGTTGCAATTCTTTCCACTCTTGCTTAGAAGGAAGCAGTCTGGAAATAAAGTGGTTTGATTCCCAAGTAAGCATGTGTAAATCATCTATGTCTTATTCACAAAAGGACTAGTTTATGGAGTCAACAAAATCAAGTACAGTAAGGCTTTTTCTGAACTGCTCCACTTCAGGCTGAGGTTTGGAGCCACATATGTGAATACTCCACCAACCTCCCTGGAGAAAAAAAAGTATCCATAGAATCATAGAATTGTAGACTTGGAAGGGATCCCAAGGGTCATCTAGTCCAACCCCTTGCAATGCAGAAATCTCAGCTAGATCATACGAGACAGATGACCATCCAACCTCTGCTTAAAACTCTCCAAGGAAGGAGAATCCACTTTGGAGCCTGTCCCACTGATGGGCAGCTCTTACTGTCAGAAAGTTATTCCTGATGTTTAGTCAGAACCTCCTTTCTTGGTTTCCAGACCCTTGAACATCTTGGTTGTCCTCATCTGGGTACGTTCCAGCTTGTCAATATACTTCTTCAATTGTGGTGCCTAGAACTGGACATAGTACTTCAGGGATGGCATGTTGGCCCACTGGTTTAACCCACAGCGCCACCCGCGTCCCACTGCTGGTTGGTATTATCTGCTAAATAGACATGATACACCACTACTTTTCTAGCAGTAGTGAAGAGCTCGTTGGGTTCCTTTGTTGAACTAAGGTCCGCCTGCTAAACTTGGGCCACTTGAGATTGCCTCTCCTTAGACTCAGCACCCATCATTTACTCACTTTTACAAGTGGCTGTAAAAGCGACATCACTTGTCAATACAGAACCAAGCATTTCCCGTGATGAATCTCTACTTTGCTTTACTAGTTTTTCAGCAATAATTGGGGTGGGGGGAATCAATACCTTTTAACCTACTTTACCATAGTACAGTCATGAAATAAATGAACTACTTTACAATAGTACATTTAACAAACAAGCAAACAAACAAACAAACAAACAAACGTGGCTACGAGCTCATTTCGTTTCTTTTTGATGTAAATGATAATTTGAGCTTCTCCTCAGCAAGAAGCAGAAGATTCCCTTTCAGATCTATTCTAAAAAAAACTTCTAAAACCTTTGACTTGGGTGAAATTGCTTGACATTAACCTCAAACCTCAATCTAAGCAAAAGGGTATGGGCTGCATCCCAGATTATCCTGTTTGGGGAACACACTTCAAATTTTGCTCACCTCAGCAGTTATGGAAGCATGAAATTCTGCTCTGGCCAGAAGCCCTGTACAAAACAAGCCTCATCCGCCATTGTTAATTAGTATGTCCGCATTTGTGAGTCTTCTTCCCTGGGGTGAAAACCATCCCAAGAGCTTTAAACAATTAATTAGCGTGAAGCGTTTAAGCTGTGTCACTACAACCTGAAGCAACTGCAATAATCACCTCGTGAATATTTCAGGACTGGGTTTATTAAACAGGCTGAGTGGGAGATGGGGACTATAATAACACCTTTCTTTGGGTTTGATCTGTTTTTCATTAGGCAATCCTATATGCACTTACTTGGGAGGAAACCCCTTTTAACTTAGTGGGACATACACCTGAGAAGACATAGCATTGCATTGTTACACACTTGTAATCTGATTCATTTCAATTAGAGCCAAGTGGATTGAGTGGTTTGCAGACTGTGCCCGCCCCCCCTGTCCCAAAGGTTTATGGAAGACTTGAAGCATCTTCCTTGGTCTGGAATCTGAATGGCTCACCAAAGCATCAGTTCCTATAATTGATGTATTCAATAGGGTGGAATGTTGTTTTTTCTCTGTTGCAGCGAAGCGGCAGCTACCCCATCAAATCTCCCTGGATGAGATGGGCAGAACTTTCACAAATGGCTCATTTGTTGGTTGGCTTGGATTCTTGGGCTAGGATCTGGACCTGTTGAAGATGCCAAGAGCTCAGCTGCTGACAGGGAGCTGCGTGAGGGAAGGGGAAAGAGAGGGAGGGAGACAGCATAGGACTCTGATTGGGGAAAGACAAGATAGCCCTGGAAAAAAGGCACAGGCTCCAAAGCAGGAAGGGACTTTCTGCTGCAGCCACAGCGAATGTCCTGGCTCCCAGAACTTCTCAGCTTGTGGGAACTGATAAACTTTATTCAAGTAATCAGCACACAATCCCTGCAATAGTTAAAAGTAGAGGTGACCACTGTTATGGGGCTGTTTCATGACAGATCATCACATTTATTTATTTTTAATAACTAATACATCTCAGATTCTGAATAAAACTGCTGTACTGGATTATCACACATGTCAAAGTCACTGGTGTGGGAAAAAATATTCCCATGCTTTATAGTTTTCAAGTTACGGGGAAGGTGAAAATTAGGGAAATGGTGTGTGTGTGTGTGTGTATTGCATCATATAATTATTTGCATCATCCGTTTCAAATTGGATCTACTAGATCTATTTTTTTTTAAGCAATGTGGAGTAAAGTTGCTTCTGGGGCCCCTCCAGGATTAGGAGCCCTGGAATTAAAGCTTCATTAGTTTTCATGGTAGGGACACAGCTGGCGCTGTGGGTTAAACCACAGAGCCTAGGACTTGCTGATCAGAAGGTCGGCGGTTCGAATCCCCACGATGGGGTGAGCTCCCGTTGCTCGGTCCCTGCTCCTGCCAACCTAGCAGTTCGAAAGCATGTCAAAGTGCAAGTAGATAAATAGGTACCGCTCCAGCGGGAAGGTAAACAGTGTTTCTGTGCGCTGCTCTGGTTCACCAGAAGCGGCTTAGTCATGCTGGCCACATGACCTGAAGGCTGTACGCTGGCTCCCTCGGCCAATAAAGCGAGATGAGCACCGCAACTCCAGAGTCGGTCATGACTGGACCTAATGGTCATGGGTCCTTTACCTAGTTTTCATGGTAGATCCACCCCTGCTTGGGAGAGCCTGATTCACAAAGGTAGCTGAGCCTTGTCAAAAGCAGTGGTTTCAGAAGGAATCTTCCTTTGCAGCTTGCCTTGAAAGCACCTTAAAATGAATGAACCCGACTGCAAAGGGGGGGGGGGGGGTAAGTGTTCCATTGGAGCAAAGGCTTGAACTCAAACCAGGCTGCAAAGGAAGAGAGGAAAGCACATTTAGAGCCTGCTCCTGGGCTTTCCTTTGGAGTTGGGTCAAAGTGGCCCAATGGAGTGAGGAGACAGGGATCTGGTCCATCTGCTGGAACTGGTTCTCCACCCTTGTCCTTGTCAGAGATGGAAAGCTCGAAACTGTCTGCAGCAGGAGTGGGCAACCTGTGCCCTGTGAGTCACATGTGACCTAAATTTCATGTGGGTGGCAGGAACAGGAAAAAAAATGGGGTGACAGAAGGGGAGGGAATAGGAAAAGAAGATGGTAGAGATAGAGGGGAAGGAAGGAAGGAAGGGAATTTTCTACCTAGTTTTTGTTTTACGTAGTCCTCAGTTTTGACTCTGATCCCACTCAGAATCAGCATGTGGCCTCTGAGAGTGTACCCCTGAGGAAATGTGGCCCTCAACAGTCACCCCTGCCCTATAAGCCACCCATGATTTCTCCTTGCAAAATTATTTGTACTACCTCCTGGGATAAAATGATCCAGGGTTATATGATTCCAGAACACTCTGGATAAGAGAAAGGCAGCCTCATTGCATTCCAATCAAGGCTTGTTTACAGAATGTGAACTGCTAGAAAATATGTGAATATATTAAAGAGATGTAGCCCACAAGCTTCCTACACTGAAATAATTCTATTACGGCATGTGAAGGACATCTCAGAGAAACCACACTGGAATGAAACCTTTTGTGAGCTGGAACAGCGGATCTCTTTCGACAGGGAATATTAACTGCTAAATAATCTGCTTAACCATCTTCTTAGCATGTACTCCTGGGAGCCAAAGGAGCTTTCAGTTTACTTATATATTTAAATGTTTTTTTTCTGTTCCCACCTTAAGGCTTATCCCAAGGACAAGGGAATAACCCCACAAACAAATAGAGAAAATGGCACTATCCACATAAAATGAAGATATTATCAACAGCTTTGGGGAAACCAAATGATTTGTCGAAGTGTATAAATATATTAGGGGAGGGGAAAACGCTTAAGGAAGGACCCCCCTCAAACAGCCTAATGAGGACTGCGTGTACTCACTAGTCATAGCATGCCGGCTGTTTGTTTGTTTTTTGAGAATTGGGAAAAGAAAAACGGGTGGTGGTGAAATGAAGTGTTTTTGAAAAGGGCCTTGCTGGTTGGCACTATGAACATGACCACTCCACATTGCCATATTTTGTTGCTCTTTTGACTTGTTTAGCATTATTTCATTTTATCATTATGGGAATCTGATGATTTCATGTTCATTTTGTTCCTAATCTAATTGCTATCCTACCTCCTGAGAGCACATCATAAATGTTTATTTTGATACCAATGACGGCAGATGCAAGAGCTGTCCTGACCTGGGATGCTAACCTTGTTAGTGAACTTATTATTTTTAGATAAGGTTTTGGGTTGATTTTTTTATTTTTTTTGCGGAGACATAACTTATTATCTTTCAATTCCAAGATTAAAAACATTACAGAGCATATGACCTGGGTGAAACAGCTATACTGCTGATTTTCGCAAGGTCTACAATATTCTGTGTAATGTATTCATTGAATTATTTAAAGTATTTCTTAAAGAGACGCAATAAATCTTAAATCTTTACCTACTGTGTTTGATTACTTTCATAGTAGGAATAAGTAATATGCTGTAAGCTTGATTAGAACCAGGATATTTTGGGGTCAATTTAAGATATTTACAAGGAATGTAACAAAATAAATTGTAGAAGCGATTAGTTTATTACAGATTTTAAAATCAGACAAAACAATATTTCCAGTCCAGTTTTTCTACTTCCAAACTGAGAATCATTCAACATTCAATCATTCAATCATTTTAAGAATTTCTTGAAGGTAGACCCACAAAATTCAGAAGGATATGGCCACAGTATTGCTTCTTGAATGAATATATGATTATTTAGGGTACTTGGTGGACATACAACTACTGTACAAGAGAAGCTGAAAATACTAGTAAACAGAATTTCACCATTATCCTCACTCCTTGGATTTCTGATTGGGTTGAGGTCAGTAGAAGAAAACATGCCCTGCTTGCAGGATGTCTTAGTTCAGTTCCTGGTATCTCCCTATATGACCAGCAAAGACTTCTGCCTGAAACCCCAGGGAACCATTGTCACTTATGTGTAGACAATTCTGAGCTAGATGAACCACTGGTCTGACTCCACTTAATGTAGTTCATGTTCCTATATGTAAAGCTGTATTTTTGTTAAATAGGTAGACTGTATTCTCACCAAAGACGAGCCCCCAAATTCTCTCCCCAATTGGCACTGGGGATTTTAATAAAAATTCTGATTATTGCCATAATTTATCATTATGTGATGAATTAGCCTTCCTAATTCATTCCTTCCTCAACCCAGCGTCCTTCTTTCCTTTCATTCATTAATTAAAAGTATTTTCCTCCCACTTACTATTGTGAAACAAAAGATTAAGTTGGCTTGCCAGCATTAAGAATAAAGCGAAGCTCAGTGCAGTAACCATCTTAAATGTTGCACACATACCCCATCAATGTGTAGGAGTCTAGCAGGAGGTAACACAACCATGCAAAGAAACTATGAGGCAATGAGAGCAGTGAAGAGATCCTACTTCACTGCCTCCATTGCATCCTCAAGAAGTTGTCCAGCAGAGCTGTTCTATGTGGTTGCTCCTGACCAGGAGGGTGGACATCTGGAACACATGGTCACTAACCTTAGCCAGATCTAAACACTCTGAAGATAAATCCATTCAGCTCCACAGAGATTTAGATGCCACTGTTGCAAAAGTGCCTGCTAAGGCATCCAATTAAACATTGAGCCCCCCTCCCTCCTGGTGTGTGATTCATTCCAGTTCATGTGGCTTGATAATGTGGGCAGGATACTTGCAGTGATGTGCCCGACCACCTGCTCATTAGGAATAGGTTGGCACCTAAAAACACACATCTCAGGTGTCAAAGGCCAGGATAATCTTGGCACCATACTATTTCTGTTTCTGACACCAGATTGAATGTGATTTTCATTCTGAGACTCTACTGTAAGCTATAGCACAGGACATAAAACATTCTAAATAAAACAAAGACATATTTTATACCACCCTTCAGTTGTATTCCAGCAACAAATTTACTCTTGCGGTACGTTGCTGTATGTATTTATATTGTTCCATGTGTGCATTTTAATATATTTAATGCCTTATTTTTAAAGAAAGATATTCTGATCAGATAAATGCTCTTTCTTCACTTTCTGAATTCTATGGGACCAGACCCCTTTCTGACTGAAAATGGCAACAATATTTTCACAGGCTCTATCCATGCACCTCTGTTCACTCTTATCACAGTGTCTAGCAACCTAAGAACAAGACCTGCCCTATAATCTTTATGTCATCTCAAATTCTAGTTCTCCTGGAGCCCTGGTACATTATCAATATGCCTCACCAGCATTCCTAATTCTCAGGATGTACTGCTAAATAGGAAGCAGATTGACACAAGTAATGTCAATTTGACATATTCACACTTAAATGTGTCCTGTAAAAAGGCTATTTCAGATATCTGTTTGCATAAATGCTTTGGCAATTTGCATCTATTGTGGGAATTGCTTATATTGTTTACATTTCCAGGAACGCTTCCCCCTTAATCTTTCTCATAGTCAGTGACATTTGACCGGAAAACATTTCATTTTTGCACAGCTACATATGTATATTTCTTCAAAGATTTTTCTTTTCTTTTCAAGCCATCTTATGTATGCTTCCTTTACTGAATTAGAGTTGCAAGTGACCATCTGTTTAATCTGTTACTGGTGCTGGAAAAGTCTCCTAATAATAATAAGGACAACAGTTCTGGCTGAAATGTAATCCAAAACTCTGGGTTTTACAAACAGTATTCTATTTTAATCTTCTAGCAATAACACTTGATTCCTTTTTCTGCCACATTTATGGGAATATTTGGATGGTGAAAAGTAAATAACCTGCTGCTTTTCCTTCCCTCTCTTGGTAATTACCCACATTATGGATTTGGGGAAGAGCTAAAGCTCAGTGGAAGAGTATCTCCTGCGTATGCAAAAGGTTCCTGGTTCAATCCTCAGTATCTCCTGTTGGGGCTGGGAAATAAACTTGTCTAACACTGGGTGAGCTACAGCCAATCAGTGCAGACGATACTGAGCTAGATGAGCCAATGATCTGATTTGCTCTAAGGCCATTGCCCACATCCCTGTCTGATCCCCATTGCCCACAGGCCCTGTCTGTTCCTTGTGAAGAGAAATTGATTGTTAAACCACTCTGGAAATTGTAGCTCTGTGGGGCCTCCTAACAACTCTCAGCTCCCTTAACAAATCACAGCTCCCAGAATTATTAGAGGAGGTGCCATGAGTTTAAAGTGGCGCCATAGTGCTTTAAATGTGTGGTGTGACTGTGGAGGAAGATAAGTGAAATATTGAAAGTTGCCTGATACTCAGTCTACAGATTCGGCACCAACAAGCCGTACACAGAGACAGCAGGGATTGAATCTGTGACCTATTGGCAAAACCTATTGGTGTTTTGCAACTTTCTGACTAGTTGCAGGACCTTAGCCAGACCTAGCAGAGTAAACGCAGAATCCACGGAAGCAATTGGCGACTTGGCTGCAGACAGGATAGACGAAGCAGGAACCAGGAACTTGTAGTTAGGTGTTTATTATAGACAATGAACTATTTACAGGAACAGAACACGGATCTTTTGCTAGCTCTCTCTGACACGACTCACAACTCCTACACTGAAATACTGAACTAACACATTCCAGTTAGTAGGCCATTAATTATCACTCCCTTGAGAGAGCTTGACCAATCAGGGAGTGGTCTCCATGTCTCTGTTATCACCAGGCAGACGTACTCCTTCAGATTGCCTTCTGGCTGTCTGCCAAACCTTTATTGACTCTGTGTGAGTTTCCCAACATGACCTTCTGCATGCAAAGCATGTCTCTACCCCACTGAGCTACGGCTCTTCCCCTACTGTGGAGTGGAGGCCATCGCTGCTTCTCTTTGCTGTTATCACTGCTCAAATTCTCTGAAAGGGCAGGTGGAAAGCTGGCAATATCAAAGGGGTTAGATCGGCAGGGATGGAGAACTCCAGAGGTTCAGGGGCACTTGCTGAGATGTAGGCCTCACCAGGTGCTCAGCAACGATGACCCCAACACTGGCCCTGCTGCCTTAATCTCCCTTGGTTACTTATGGAGAAACAGCCCTCTTCAACCCCAAAGAAAATGGCAGGAAGATAGGAATCTTTGGTACACACTTGTAAAAAGTCATAGTAGACTGTGTGTCAAGGAGACCTGGGTTGCTTCCTGACAGCAAATAAGTTAATAAAATAGGTTCAGACCTGTTGCCAATGACTCATTTGTGACACTTCAGTGATCCACTTAAAATATGAAGCCCACTGTCTGGAAGCACTCAGTGTCTGGCCCATGAATCGCAGGGATAGCAATAATCCAAGCTCAGGCTGAGGTCAATTACCAATCTAGCTTTTTTAAAAAAGTAGGAGGGGCTGTCCTGGCATAGGAAAGTGAACAAAGCTTTTCTCCCTCTCTTAAACACTAGAATTTGTGGGTATCGGAAGCTGAGTATCGGAAGAGTCAGGACGGATGAAAGAAAGTACTTATTCACACAGTGCATAGGTGAACTATGGGACTCACTCCCACATAGCTCAGTTGGTAGAGCACGAGACTCTTAACCTCAAGGTCGTGGGTTTGAGCCCCACGTTAGACCAAAGATTATTGCATTGCAGGGGGTTGGGCTAGATGACTTGGTGGCCCCTTCTGACTTTACAATTCTATGCTCTGTGGTCACAGGAGGCAATGATGGCCACCAACGTGAATGGTTTTAAAAGAGGATCAGCCTAATTCGTGGCAGGTAAAGCTAGTAGCTAGGATGGCCATGCTCTATCTCCACCATTGGAGGCTTCTGAATACCTGTTGCTCGAAACTTCAGAAGGAGAGAGACTCTTGTGGTTGGATCCTGCTTGCAGGTTTCCCACAGGCATCTGGTTGGCCACTGTGAGAACAGGACGCAGAACTGGATGGGCCATTGTCTCTTCAAGAGGCTCTTTGTATCTTCCTCTTTCCTGATGCAACCAGTTTATTCTGGCGCATCAGCAATGAGGGTTAGATGGTTGTCTCTCTTTGGTCCTAAAACTGAGAAGAAATGAACTGTGATTAGATGGGTGGGAGGGGAAGAAACTTACAGAGGGTGAGCAGACTATCCTATCCAGTTGCTTTACAGCACAATCCTAACCACGTCCACTCAAAAGTAAGACCCATTGAGGATTGTGTAATATTTTATCATTAGAAAATGTGAAGAATACCGTCCCCTTTATTTTGCACTTCTGCTGTTTGTTGCCATTCTGCAGTTTGTTTGTTTGTTTGTTTTACTTACAGAGACCCAGTGTGTTAATTAATACGATTTTGCAAAATCATCTTTAAAGACTCTTTGCTCTAGCTCCATGTAAATCTTTGTCATCTCCATATTTCCAGCATATTTTATGCAAATGGTTGTTTAAAAATGAAAATTCTAATGCCAAATGAAGAAAATTCATGGCATGCATCTTGTGTTGCAGTTTAATCACTGTATACCCAGGAAAGTATTGACAGTTGTCCCGAGGAAGCTATTAAAGCCCCTGTCCAAGGTTAAATGAAATTGCAGTTTATCAGAGCAGCATTGAGAAAATAAGGGAATCTGTTCATGGCTCTTGATTAATGCCAAGCGTGATCAACACAAGGGGGTTCATTAAGCTATACATCATGTGGGTAATTTAACATGTCATTGTCCCTGCTGTCTGCCTTAACTCTCTGCACAACACTATGTTCCAAAGTTGTATCAGCTACAGATGTAGAACTTCTGCATCCCAGAGTTTAATCACACTTGGGATGACTCGCTGGTTTAATTTTTATTCATCAGTTCAGTTTTGAGGTATCTTTTTCTTTTTAAAAAAAGTCCGTAACTTTGCCGTCTTGATTCATCATGTGAGTATACATAAACAGCATATTAAGACCTCGGGAACTGCTGCCAAGAGTATACTCTTCAATTTGCAGGATCATTCATTCATGCTCATTAGCTGGAGGGAGATACATCAGCTTTGTATTCCAGATAGAGCGCAACTCTATTTGTCTGGGACAGATTTAAAATACTCAGCTGAACAACAAGCTCCTACTGTCATGTCAGCCATGTGGAGGTAATCCAGGAGAGTATGAACTGCTGGCTCGAATAATGGAGGTCCTGCTTGAATGTGGTTCAGCAAAGCTTTCAGCAATGATCCTGTGAATCAGAGGAGAACAATCAAGCCTTTTAAAAAACAACCAAGAGATATACCAGTCTTTAAAGCCTTCATGCCATTATGGCTGCTGTGATAGGCAGTAGGTTGGTTCATACTGGAAGCCAGAGTTGGGGTTGTGTTGTAGGGTGAGGGGCAATGCCACTGGAGTGACCTAGTGTGCCGGCAGGTCACCTTATAGGAAGAGACCAGAGATTGCCTTGATTCCTATTTGCTTATAATAAGGCAAATCTCCAGCTGTGTAAATTAATTCTCATGAAATTAGCTGCATTATGCCCAGAATAATTTTGGTCCATAACGCAAAAGCAGTGCATTTTTTTCTGGGGGGACGCAGAGGTACATATACCCCTCAACATTTTGTGAATCTTTGTACTTTTGTCCATTTCCTGTATTTATTTTTCCCGATTTGAACTATAAAGTGGTGATTTTCTTGAGTCAAAACGAGAGTACCCTTAAACATATTTTTTTAGGGGGAAAAAGAACTGCGCAGAAGTATAAAATTTGGTGCCCTCCACCCATTCCCCAGTAAGCAGCAAAACAAAGTGATGTCCAAAACACACAGATCTATCTCAACACGAGCCATGGGTCAGACCTTTATGCTGTTAGAGGGATTCCAAAGTGTTTGTTACCTGTCAGTCCCTGAATTTGCACAAATGGCATTTGTGAAAGGGCTCAAAGAGTATTTCTTCATTGATTGTGGCTGTGGTTCTGCTGGGGTAAATGGAGACTTTTGCATCTCTGCCTGAGACTACAGTTGGCAGGAAGTCACCACCATAATTAGAATCTTACAACAATTAATACCAAGTAGCACAACCCCAAATGTAACTGGTTGAGTACGCATTCTACTGGTGATATATGAGCACTTGCAAATGGTTGTGCAAATGCTCATCTTTCATTGTTGTCTTTTTAACAATACCTGTGGTATACATGTAAATGTCTGTAAAAAAGTGTGCTTATTAATTCTCTATGCACATCCAGTATGGATAGCATACTCAGCAGTTTGCATCATGCATTTCGGGTATCCAATGAACTTTCTGACATGCTGATTTCATTTTTCCACTTTATGCATCTTCTAGTGAAAGCGAATTTGACTGTCCACACCTGAAAAATATTTATTATTATTATTTTAATGTGGGGTTCCAGGAGTGCGTTGAATTAGCTCCAAGCAAAAATAGCAATGGTATCAAGGGAATATAAATGTTCTAGTAAACTATACGAGGGGACTGTTTAATTTAATGATAGTGATTGCAGAACTAGGCACCAGAGTGGGGTGTTTTTAATTAAGTTGGCGTTTAGTTAAAATTAGCCTCCATTCATTATGCAGTGTGCAAGTTCTTTACCTTAATATGAAAAGAAGGTCATTCTCATAGCCACAGTCCTCTTCTTTAATACTTTTTTTGGTTTGTTTTTTAAAAGATACTGTATTGTGTTGTGCTTCCATTAATTATCAAGGGTTTATTTACAAGACAATAATTAATTATACCTCTGGGAAGCTCAAGTGTCTAAGATGAATCAAAGCAGACTTGATAAGAAGCGATGAAAGTCTCACATAATTAAGCAAGGCACTAGAGACCAATTGTTTATGGAATTATTTTGCTGGAGTTAATTGATACTAATTATTTAATCTGATTTTCTTCTTCCCAGTGATTCTTACACCAAATCACTGCACTCTGCTAATGGAAGACACACAACTGATTTTATCAAGGTGTTCTTCCTGTTTTTGTTTGGGAAGAAAAGACACTGGGCCAAGACAGAAAATGTAACTGAAAGCTCAGAATCAGATTTTTTTATCAGTCAGATAGGAAGCTGTATGCAAGCCATCAATGGTAAGACATATTTAGGCATGAAACATATCTAAAAGAATATGTGAGTTTTTGTAAGTTGGAGGTACACTTTTGTGATTTGATTTGATTTGTGTCCTTGTATAATTGGTGTCCCCCCCCCCCTTTCCCTTAAAAAATGCTTTAGTTCAAGTCCAGTTCATAAAATAGTTAACCATCTTCATATATCATAAACTGTTCTAAACATGATTTATGGTACAGATTGGATGTGTGATTAGAACTTTAAAAGTTGCTAACATTATAACTTGAATGCAGGAAAAAATATTATGGTTGACAACATTATCAAAGTCCTACTTTGGAGATTTAGTAATCCTTGGCAGAGGAATGAAACGTTGTCTGGAAAAGCAGATACAATGTAGTTAGAACACTTTGAGCTGATTTATTTAGTTCTGCCATGCTGTTGCTTTAGCATATCTGACCGTTTATATCTTGTTACTTTCTTAAAAGTAGATGGAAAAGCTCCCAGCCCATGTCTTGTCTCTTTGCTCTGGGCCATAGGCAGCTCCGAAGTTCATAAAGTGTTTCCATAATTTATTAATTCAGTATTTATGCCAATGGGCTGAACTAAATCTTAGAGTGAACTCACTGAAATTGATGGAATAGTTACTTAAGTCCATTGATCTCTGTGGGTCTACTCTGAATATAACTTAGTTCATTATCACTGCCTGGCTGAGAAGTTAAGTGCACTAAACGTGGAAGTAATTTCAACTGAAATAAAATCCTGAGTCAGTATTAAAACTCTTGCTTATAGTCTTAACAGCAATCTGTGTAATAGGTAACAGGATAGTCTAGAAATCTGTGGTCCCGTCCCACAGTACAGTAAACACATTTTCATTTATATGCTGTTTCAAGGCTGCCTCCTTATGGCTTCTGTGGCATTTTCCTAGCCTTTTCAGTATTTCCCTATTGTGTGTTTTTTTTTAAAAATATCAGTTTTTAAACCTTGTAACTGCTCCGTTCAGGACTACAGTGCCAGATTCAATGGTATGCTGGTGCAGAACTTGTAAAAAGGCATGACACTCTGAATGCATGCTCACACAGGTGCAAAATCTTGTTTTATGATGATATGATTAATACCATCATGATGATGCATGGAATGTCCTCCCCGAAGGCCATTACCATCTTCCTTCAACAGCTACATCTGTTTGCAGTTACAAGCAACCCTTCAAATGTTGGCAGACCATCCCAGGTTTCATAGTTAAAACCGGCAACAATCCAGTCCTTCACAGCAGAATGGTATTTGCATGTGATTATATCTTGTAAATGTTGTACCAATATCCAAAGACACTGAAAAGTGCTTGCTTGCAATAGAACTTCACAGATCAGGACACAGCTTTATTCCAATTTATATAATATTATCCGTGAACTGGAAGGCACAACTCCAGAATTCCACATATGGAATTGAGCTTTTCTGCAGATTCCAGCTTATTGCTACATAAGGATCCATACGACTAGGGAGATATTGCATATGTAGATATTATCTATAGTTTCTATATGTCTTCTGAAGCTGGATTAGGAACCATGTGCAGCACACATCCAAAATATGGCTGTTGCAGATTAGAGATGGATTCGGTTCTGATGCCAAGAGTTGACACTACACAGTGCCGAGAGGGTGAATTTTCCTCTGATGCTGATGAGAATACATATCTCCTTCATCTGACTCAGGCCCACATGTGTGGTTATGACCTTGTTTTCTAATTATGTGTTGCTTCACAAAATATCTCAGGATCAGAGTCGATCTCTAAGAACCAATCTCCATGAAACTTTGCATGGGGTAAGCTTCTAAAATATATGGTTCCCTTCTGCCTCCCATAATATCTTGTTTAAAAGACTGAAGAGCTTTGACAAATAAAAGTTTCCCTACATGGTTTCTCTGACTAATGTCTTTGAGGATGTTGTGGATATGAGCTATTCGCTAGGTGCATTCTGTCTCAGATTTTAAGTTAAGGAAGCAATCTAGATGTTCATAGTAAATGTGTTCTTGAGCTTGGACCATTCTGCCACTTTGCCATGACTGAACCGTAGGCAGCTGTCAGAGGGGAATCAGGGACTGTGCCAAAGAACCAAAGACACAGAGCCAAAGAGCACACAGAAATAAACCAGAGCTGCGGAAGACTTTGTTGCTCAGGCAAAATCACAGCCAAACAGGAAGCTCTGTCCAGTAGGACTCAATGCCCAGCCTGGGTTAGCAAGGCAAAACCACAACCTAAGAATTCTCCACTGCCCTGAAAGTGCTCTAAACTGCTGCTCTGTTAGTTCACTAAAAGGGGAAGCTGTACATAAAGCCAAAGATTCCCAGCTGTTCTGGCACTGGGGATCAGCATGGACTGCTCAGGGGTTCATAAAGGCCCATCACCAAACCATTAGGGTGCCCATCTGGTAATGGAGTTTGCTACTGCTGCCCCTGAACGCTCAGTGGTGGTGGTTTTCTATGGAAGCCAAGCCACCAGCTGCTCACCTTTGATCCGTGGTGGGCAGATGCCATCTTACATTCCCCCTACAGTGGACAGCAGGTGTAGCAGCAGTGCAGGATGGCAGACCTGGCTCATACGGAGGGGGTCCTACCAACAGCACTATTGTTGAGAGTCCACCAGAGGCTAGTGTTGAGGATCCTGGTTCAAGCGCTTCAGCTGTTTTGAACTACAATAACATAGTATGCATTTTCCCTCCCCGCTTTGAAATTTCAAACAGGTTTGAACTTCAAACAGCGAATTATATTGTAAATGTATATATCATGCTTCGTAGTGATCTTGCAGACTTCTAGTCAGGCATTGCATTTTTTTATTTTGACATCTTTTTGTAGGATGACCCTACCAATGGTATGGGTGAGTCACAGCCTGTGCACCAATTTTCATCCATTGTGTTCAAGTAAGATTTTGCATTTTGTTTATGTATTTATTTGCATTATCCTATTGATTAGCCTTTGAAAACAGCTGAATGGGTCAAGCTGGTATTTGAACTTTGAACATGGAATTGGCCTTGAACATGTGCACCAAATATTCATTCCAGTATCTTTATATTCAATTGTATTGTCATGTTACAAACAAGAAAGCTGCTAAAGAAGCAGAATTCTGAACTAAAGAGCCCTAACTTGGCCTTGCCAACAAAGAGAGACTATTACGTTTTCATAAGACAGCCCCCAGCCAACATCTTGGAGAGTCGTTCTCTCAGATAATTTACTCTGTTTAGACTCAATAAAATATCCCATTTATTTCAAAGAGCTCTGGATCAGGCCCATCATGCTATATATAAACCATCATTCTCTCTCTCATTATTTTATGTTGATGCAGTTTGTTTTTAAACTAAACCTAAATCAATTTCAATTGAATTTATTTGTCCACATCTTGTGGTGGGAATTTAATCAGCCTTATAAATGTACATTTAACAGACAAGGTAAAAAATTGTTTGGTTGGAGAATCTAATTATCCATATATAAATAAATGGGCAGCGCACAGAGAATCTCAGTACCATACTATCCCATTCTGTCTGGGAAATATACAGGTTATCTAGAGCTAAAGAACAGGCATATGGAGAAATGAAATGTTGGAGTTTAAATTGGAGTGCAAATTGTAATAGGAAAATGCAAGGGTTTTTTAAAACATCTCTCTGTGTGCATGAACTGGTATAATCTATCATCTATCTAATATCTATCTATCTATCTATCTATCATCAATCAATCAATCAATCAATCAATCAATCATCTATCTATCATCTATCAGATAGATAGATATAATATAGCTTTTTCCTTTAAAGATTTCTTAATTAGGTTCCTAAATGTTAATTTCCTAAAGTGTATCAGCTATCAATGGAATTCTATACCGACATAATTAGTATATTAGGGCCTTCTCGGTAGTGGCACCCACCCTGTGGAATGCCCTCCCATCAGATGTCAAGGAGCTGAGTAACTATATAACCTTTAGAAGACATCTGAAGGCAGCCCTGAATAGGGAAGCTTTTCAATGTGTAATGCTATAGTATGTTTTTATATATGTTGGAAGCCACTCAGAATGGCTGTGGCAACCCAGTCAGATGGGTGGGGTACAAATAAAATGATAATGATAATAATGATGATGATGATGATGATGATGATGATAATAATAATAGAAACACCTATCAGTCCTCGCTCATGGACCATGGTATTGGCCTTCATATGGGAGGGCGTGGGCATGACTTCCAGAGAAAGTTGAACCCCTGCACCTCTCAGAAATTAAGCTATACCACATCATGTCACGTGTTCCATGGATTGTTGATCCAAACTGACAATCGCTCTGGCTATGTCCATCCATCCTCTGGACCTTTCCGTTGCCATGTTGAGAAATGAAGCTGCTTCTGTGCCCCTTGGCTGTGCTTTAGATTTGGTAAGTGTGCTGAGCATGGGATAACACAAACAATGAACTGGTAACGGAGCTGCAAAGGTGGTTTTGGTTTCAGATGTCTAGGAGCTCGGGGGGCTGACCTTGTGAAAGAAAGCATTGTGAAAAGGGAAAGCCGGGGTTCGCAGAGACAGCCTGACATGATAATCAACTGGGCTTGTTCCCAGGATGGAGAGAAGCCAAAAGAGATCAGAAAGAAAGGGAGTGAAAGAAAAGGGAGAAAGATGGAGAGAGTCAGGAGTTTGAAATGATGTAGATGACAGATGGAGAAAGTCAGAAGAGTTTTCTTAAAATCGAATGGGGATGGTAGGACTGAATGCAACAAGAAATTGTATTTGCATCTATTAAATCTACCATGGAAGGTATTGATTGTCTAAATAAATTATCAGTAAGAAAACTGGGCCGTAGGATGTGACTGGTCTCCCCCCTCTGAGGGCAGAAAGAAAGGGGTCCAATCTTGAAGGCAGATATCCAAGGTTGGATGGCCCTTCCTCATTGCTGTGGAAAAATGGGGTGTGGAATTGGATGTCATATGATACCCAGAGAGGTTGGTGCTCCCTACACTTTTCTCATGTTAAAGTCCCTGGCCAACCATCCTTCAGCAGATCCCTGTGAAAGCAAGGCGATACACAACAGTTGCCTCGGTGCTGCCACCACCAAATGGGCCCTGCTGCAGCCATGGAACCGTCCACAGATGCCCAGGGCTGGCACTGGGCCCTAGTCTAAGATGGAGCCTGCTGTGACGTGTGCATACATAGTCAAAAAACCAGAAAAGTGTTTCTCCACTTCCTCCCTTCTTTTCAGAAGGACTGCTTAATTCATCTGCAACTTTGGGTAGATATAATTGATTGATTAAATCTATTTAGTTAGTTGACAACTCTTAACTATAACCCATGGTTAGAGGTAAATGTGTTTGTTGTTTAGTCGTTTAGTCATGTCCGACTCTTTGTGACCCCATGGACCAGAGCACGCCAGGCACTCCTGTCTTCCACTGCCTCCTGCAGCTTGGTCAAACGCATGTTCGTAGCTTCGAGAACACTGTCCAACCATATCGTCGTCTGTCGTCCCCTTCTCCTTGTGCCCTCAATCTGTCCCAACATCAGGGTCTTTTCCAGAGAGTAAATGCGTTTAAGCCCACTAAATTAGTAGCATTAAGTACCGTATTTTTTGCTCTATAAGACTCACTTTTTCCCTCCTAAAAAGTAAGGGGAAATGTGTGTGCGTCTTATGGAGCGAATGCAGGCTGCGCAGCTATCCCAGAAGCCAGAACAGATAGAGGGATTGCTGCTTTCGCTGCGCAGCGATCCCTCTTGTTGTTCTGGCTTCTGAGATTCAGAATATTTTTTTTCTTGTTTTCCTCCTCCAAAAACTAGGTGCCTCTTATGGTCTGATGCGTCTTATAGAGCGAAAAATACGGTAAACCAAATTCTGTGCTGGAATTAAGTCTACCTGTGTACCTGCTATGCTGATTTTAAACACATGATCCTCAAGCTTTTCAGAAAAGCTATTCCTTAAACATCCAGAATCAGTTTCTCCATGCTGAAGTATGAATCTAATAATTACCTTTCCTAGATAGGGATGGCTGTGTCTCCCTAAGTCTTATTTAACTAAGCAAAAGCTATGGCTATTTTTTTTAGTAGTGCGTTAAGAAGAATAAACCCTTTATCTTAGATTCCTCCCCATCCCACCCAACCCAAAGCCTAGAATAAATGTTTAGTGGAAAACACCGTGCACGAGCACAGCTTACACAATCGCTTATGGGCTTAGCAGAGTTTCATTCTCACGCATGTGGCTGTAGAAAGGAAATTTGCATTTTGTCTGCCATTTTAAAGGGACATCCTACTGCCACAAACTAAAGTGTCATGGGGAGATTTCTACTTAGCAATCACCGACACTGGGCTGAAACGTTCCTTCTATTATATTCAACATTGCAATCAATGGGGAGCAAACTAGAATCAATTTTAATTGATCAGTCAGGTTTTTAAATAATTGGCAGCTATTCCACTTGCTTGACAAAAAAACCCACAAAAAAGCCCAACAACAGCCCAACACCAAGCGTCTGATGTCTAGTATATTCCTACTCCATTTCTAATAGCACATAGTTCTCCTTGAGGAAATGTGGCATTGCCATACAGATATTTCAGATATTTATTTAATGCTTCATATTCAGAATTTCTAAGTGGTGTACACAAGTAAAACAACAACAATCATAGGACACAATTTTTGTAGTGGTTGTGGTGTAGTGTGTTAAGAGCGGTAGTCTTGTAATCTGGGAAACCGGGTTCGCGTCTCCGCTCCTCCACATGCAGCTGCTGGGTGACCTTGGGCCAGTCACACTTCTCTGAAGTCTCTCAGCCCCACTCACCTCACAGAGTGTTTGTTGTGGGGGAGGAAGGGAAAGGAGAATGTTAGCCGCTTTGAGACTCCTGAAAGGGAGTGAAAGGCGGGATATCAAATCCAAACTCTTCTTCTTCTTCTTCTTCCAGGACAAGGGTGGTGAATGCATAGGAATGACACTAAGGCCATTATTATTAATTATTATTATTATTATTATTATTATTATTATTATTATACCACCATTTTCTCCAAGGAGCTCATTGGCATACATAGTCTTCCCCTTCCTCAATCCCCACAACAACTCTGTGAGGTAGGCTAGGCTAAGAGGCAGTAACTGGCCCAAGGTCACCCAGTGAGCTTCATGGCCAAGTGAGGATTTGAACCCTGGTCTCCTAGATCCTAGCCTGACTCTTTAACCACTACCCCACACTGGCTTTCATCTAAAAAGAGTTTCATCTACAGCCATTTCAAGGTGATGAGAAGTACAGTGGTACCTCGGGTTACATACTTCAGGTTACAGACTCCACTAACCCAGAAATAATACCTCGGGTTAAGAACTTTGCTTCAGGATGAGGGCTGTGTGGCAGCAGCGCGGCAACAGCGGGAGGCCCCATTAGCTAAAGTGGTGCTTCAGGTTAAGAACAGTTTCAGGTTAAGAACGGACCTCTGGAACGAATTAAGTACGTAACCAGAGGGACCACTGTACTAGGTTCTAGGAATATTTGCACTGGTAAGAAAAATGTGCTATCGAGCATGATCTGTGGACTGTCAAGTAATGCTTACAAACCAGTTGGTTGTGCAATATTGCCCTTATCTAAGAGCTAAATTACATAACCAGCAGAAATACATGAACTTATCTGGTTGGCCACTGAGATAACAGGATGCTGGACAAGTCGAGCCACTGGCCTGATCCAGTACGCTCCTCTAAGGATCTTACGCTACGCTATTGCTGGACTGTATCACTTTGGGATGCAGGTGGGGGAATCACATGTTTGAATGTTTCAAAACTCCCAGCAAATGGGAAATTAGCATTTCAGGGGATAGGATTCTATTAACCCCCTGCACAGCGCAGGAGACAATGCTGTTGTTTGGTGGGTGAGCAGCACGCAAACATATGCTTTGCTAACCATATTCTGTAAAGTGGTCCTGTCCAGCAAAAGACGTTGCCACATTATGCTTGTATGAGTTGACTGACGCTTGCTCTTTCCCCTTCACAGTCTGACTCCAGCTTATCTCAAGGTTTGCAAGAAATGAAGAGAACGGGAAACTGAAATGCCAAGGCAGGATTGGGCCAATTCTGCACAATGCGTGCCTTTCTTTTATAAGAATATCTGCTTGAAGGAAAAAAACCCAAGGCTTCCTGTATCAATTAACAACGGAGAAATGGTTGTGCGCATGGAAGACTATATGGCCCTCCTTGTGATTTTATCGCCCCTGCAGTGCAGCTATTTAACAGGAGTGTTTGATCAAGAGAAGTGCTCAGTGCAATTACCACCTGAGTGCAAGGTTCAGCCCCTCTCCATGCTTCCTGTGCTACCTTCCTAGTTCCCTTGTTATCTCATTTAATAATCAGATCTTGCACTTCACTTACCCATTTATCTGTATTGTGCTTGGGACTGCTGCAGGTTTAGGGCTCCCTATCAGTTCAACTTCTCCATATTCTGTTCCTTAGTTTGCTTCCTGTGCTTGTCAATTACAGCCTTCAACCTGTCCCTGTGCCAGCTTAACCTTAATTCTGCACAGAGCCTTAAGGCACACTTAATTGCTTTGGTTTAACAACTGGCAGCAAGGTGGACAGGAGATGCTGACTGGACAGAAGATAAACGTGGGGGGGGGGGAATGCTGTTTGTACAAGTATATGGACAATAAGTAGTAGTTAGAATGTCAGACTAGCACCTGGGCCAACAGGGTTCAAATCCTCACTCAGTACAGTGGTACCTCAGGTTACATACGCTTCAGGTTACATACGCTTCAGGTTACAGACTCCGCTAACCGAGAAATAATGCTTCAGGTTAAGAACTTTGCTTCAGGATGAGAACAGAAATCGGGCTCCGGCGGTGCGGCAGCAGCAGGAGGCCCCATTAGCTAAAGTGGTGCTTCAGGTTAAGAACAGTTTCAGGTTAAGTACGGACCTCCGGAATGAATTAAGTACTTAACCTGAGGTGCCACCGTACATCATGAAATGAGCCTTGAAGCTCATTTGAATGACTATGGAGCAATCGCTGCCACTCAGACTAACCTACCTCACAGGGTTGTTGTGAGAATAAAGATGGGGAGGAAGAGAACTATGTAGGCCAACTTGAGCCCCTTGGAGGAAAGGCGGGCTATCAAACAAACAAACAAATAAAATAAAATGCTCATATGCGCTTAAAAAGGTAAAGGTACCCCTGACCATTAGGTCCAGTCGTGACCGACTCTGGGGTTGCGGCACTCATCTCGCTCTATGGGCCGAAGAAGCCGGCGTTTGTCCACAGACAGCTTCCGGGTCATGTGGCCAGCGTGACTAAGCCGCTTCTGGCGAACCAGAGCAGCGCACGGAAACGCCGTTTACCTTCCCGCCGGAGCGGTACCTATTTATCTACTTGCACTTTGACGTGCTTTTGAACTGCTAGGTTGGCAGGAGCAGGGACCGAGCAACGGGAGCTCACCCCGTCGCAGGGATTCGAACCGCCGACCTTCTTATCAGCAAGTCCTAGGCTCTGTGGTTTAACCCACAGCGCCACCTGCGTCCATATGCGCTTACACACACTAATTGCTTCTTTTGAGGCTTTGCCCAAATTTTTCAAACTGGCAACTCGGCAACAACATTTCATGATGTGCTGATAAGTTTTGTCCATATCATCTGAGAATCACTCATATCATTCTAATGAACAGCTGGAGTGTACCAAAAGCCAAATCCAAATTTAGTACAGGGCAGTGAACACGCTTGCTTGTCATGTTGTGAATATGGTTTGGTGTGGAATGGCTTTTCCCCAGGGACGCAGATGGCCTGCAGTTTCTTCATCTTATGCCTCACTGGAAAGATTTCACCTTCTATATTACAACATCGGCTAGTGCAATAGAACATATTGATTCTACATCTTCTCATAATAAATTGTCAACTTCTCCCACAGTATCTTGGTTTTCTGGTTTTCTTCCCAAGTGCTGTTTAGGCAAATTCTTGATATGATAAAATAGAAACTTATGGAGTGTGGGTACATAATTAAGCTGTTTTGCTGCAGATGCTGCTGAATTGCTCCTCTTCTGGTGAAGTATCCAATGTACACAACCTCTTGGAAATGGGAAAAGGTCTAATTTGGTTGGTTCCTCTTGCTGATCATAAATCTAGGGCTCTGAAGAGGAAGATGCTGCATGCACCCCACACATTTAAAGCATCTTTAAAGGAACCCCCCTGAAAAATCTTGGGAACTGTAGCTTACCCCTCACAGAACTACAATTCCCAGCAGTCTAAACAAACTACAGTCCCCAGTATTATTTGGGGGTCGTAATATGCTTTAAACATATGGCGGGAATGCAGCCAGTTAAAACTATAAAACCAAGCTACACTTAAAATGCCTGCTGGAATAAATCTTCAGTAGGCAGAGGTGCTCAGTTGCACACACCCATAATTGGGGGGGGGGAGGCGCGTCTCATGTGTATGACATCACACACACATGATGTCACACCCACACAGAACTGGGTGTGCCAGAATGCTGGACCTTCGTGGCTCAGAAATGGAAGCAAGAAGAAATACCGACAAAAGAAGAATGGCAGACAAAATTAATGGACTACGCAGAATTGGATAAAATGACAGGAAGGATTCGAAACCTGTGGGACCAGAGATATACAGAAGATTGGAAGAAATATACGAATTATTTGAAGAGCAACTGTAATCAAATTACGTTAGTAGGACTACAAGAAGTTTTGTAAGGAGAAATATATGAAATATTGCAAAGAAGAGAAAGAAAAGAGATATTAGTTATGAGATTAAAAAGTAATAGTGAAAATAAGAAATGTATATTAAGTGAATAGATTGGAAAATTTTCAGATGCGATTGATGGAAGTAAAAAAATTGTATAAGATATAAAAGTATGTTTAATTAATGTTGAAAATGGTATGTTGAAAAACTAATAAAAATTTATTTTAAAAATAGAATGCTGGAGCTTCGCAGACATCTGGTGACATGTGTTGCATACGTGGCTGGAGGATGCTGACAGTTGGGAAGGCCAACCATTGGGAGCCTTCTCTGCCCCCTCAACATTGAGGGGACACCCCCTCTGCCCAGAGATTTTGAGGGGGACAAAGACACCTCAGCTCCCTGGAGTTGGCGTGCCTGTCAGTAGGTGCCAGACATTGAGGAGGGGTGGTCTTGGCCTTTCTGACCTCAACTAGAGAATCCATAAAACTGGGCCCAAACACACAGCTTGTAGTGGCTATGAGCCATGCATCCGAGTGATGGGGGACTACTGATAGTGTCTTCCCCAAAGATCTTAGTGATTGAGCAGGGATATAAGGGATCAGGTGACCCTTGAGATGTCCTGGACTCAAATTGTTAAGGGCCTTGTAAATTGATACAAGAACATTGAACCTGCCTCAGTAGTGGGTGGGAAGCCAGTGCAGACTTATGGAGTTACGTGCTGGAGATAGTCTTTCCCTAGGCCAGCCTTTCCCAACCTGTGGGTCCCCAGATGTTGTTGAACTACAACTCCTATCACCCCTAGCTAGGAAGGCCAGAGCTCAGGGATGATGGGAGTTTTAGTCCAACAACATCTGGGGACCCACAGGTTGAGAACTGCTGCCCTAGGCAGTGTCTTGCAGCAGCTGGAGCCTCCAGACAAGGCCCAAGGGTAGCCCCACACAGAGAGCATGGCATTAATTGAGTCTTGAGGTTACCAGTGCATGGACCACTGTGGCCAGAGTATCCCTTTCTCCAGTAGGGATGCGGGTGGTGCTGTGGTCTAAACCACTGAGCCTCTAGGGCAGCCCTTCTCAACCTTGGGTCCCCAGATGTTTTTGGCCTACAACTCCCATCATCCCTGACCACTGGTCCTGTGAGCTAGGGATCATGGGAGTTGTAGGCCAAAAACATCTGGGGACCCAAGGTTCAGAACCACTGCCTAGGGCTTGCCCATTGCAAGGTCAGCAGTTCAAATCCGTGTGATGAGGTGAGCTCCCATTGCTCTGTCCCAGCTTTTGTCAACCTAGCAGTTTGAAAGCATGCCAGTTCAAGTAGATAAATAGGTACTGCTGGGACAGGAAGGTAAATGGCGTTTCTAGATTCCGTCACAGTCCAAGAGCAGCCATGGTTGTTGCACCAACCATAGCTGATGAAAGGCATTCCTAGCCACTGATGCCACCTGAGCTTCCAGTGACAAAGATGGATCCAAACTCTCCCCCCCCCCCCCCAAAGGGAGCATAACCAGAACTGGCAACTGGCCAATCTCTTTGAAACAATGTTAAATTTTGTTGTGTGTTGATTTCAGCATTTTGTAGAAATGTGCCTTCAAAGCATGGAGAGCAAATAAATTAGTGGAAAGTTGTGCTGGGCAAACATGCCTTTCTGGTCCTTCTGGAAAACTCTTTATGTCCCCAAAAGAAATTTACATCATATTTGCGAGTGGAAATACTATTCAATTGACTTTTAAAAATCATATACTGCCTAAATTTATCTTGTTCTCCACTTACTTTCCATGCCAATTTTTTTATTGTGTAAATATGACAGCAGAGCATTGATTGTCTGTCCTAAGTGCTTAATCAAACTCTATTATACCGCTAACCATAAATGACCTAAATGAACATTATTGCTCTGAAGTGCTAGTAACTATGGATCAGGCAGGAATAAAAGGAGTTGAGCAGCTTTTTTTTGTTGCTTCAGAGCAGAAGTTTCCACATTCTGGAACAAAAATGTTTTCATGGCTTGCTATTAATGCTCATATCGGCTTTGTCTAATTCTATGTAAGGTATACTGATTTATTAGAAAGCTCATTCTACAGTAAACTGATAATTGGATGCTGTTGAAGGAATGAGTTTCATTGATCGGGCCAGTGACCACAGATGTAACTGAAGTAAATGCTTTTAACAGTGCTGGGGCGTATTTGGGCCATGATCAATGTTTGTGAATCTTCCTTTTTAGTTTTTTTAAAAGATTTATTTAGTAGCATCTGCATTGATCTAAAGCGAGGTATCTTTAATATGTTAAATTTATCTCGACAGAAAGTTTCATTACGTCTCAGTCAGTGGAAACTTTTTTTTTTTTTGCTTGTTAAAGATTAAAAATATTTGCTGACACTTGCTAAACATGTAGCCTACTTAGACTTGTTGTGCCAGCAGATGAGCATTGGGGTGGGAGAGGTGGGGGAGAGAGAAACTATATAAATCAATCTGATGAAATGCCACTTGGCATCTAAGCATTGTGCAGAGGTCTTTGCAAGATCTGGCATAGTTACATGGAAGCCAGTTCAACCAGTGGGCAGGATACAAAGTGGCAGGAGAAGCCCTTATGTTAGAAATTCTCTCTTAAAAATAAATAAATAAATGAGGGTTTGCACAAGAGACATTTAGAGTGAAGCCAGGGGCTTGTAAGAGCAAAGGGATGTGCAGCCATGCTGAGCCACTGCCAAAACTCAGCAGGAACTGGCTTTGGGTCCTTTCCTCCACGCCAGGATTCAAACCACCATAAATAAAGTGAGCACCTTTAATCAGGTACAGAACATCTTATCCTTACCTCTTGGGAAGTACAACCAGCCCCCATGCAGCTCAGGAGTTGAGGTTTCCAAGAAAGAAAATGTGTGCTTTCCAAGAGGGTATTTTAAAAAAACAATCTTTTTTTCCCTTTTAAAACTCATCAGTTCTTTGAAGGCTGTATGCTTCTGTTCAGCAGGAACTTACCTTGTTGATTTACTTCAGGTGTCAGCAAACTTTTTTAGCAAGGAGCAGGTCCACTGTCCCTTAGACCTTGTGGGGGGCCAGACTATATTTTGAAAAAATAATAATGAATGAATTCCTATGCCCCACAAATAACCCAGCGATGCATTTTAAATAAAAGGATACATTCTACTCATGTAAAAACACGCTGATTCCCAGACTGTATACGGGCCAGATTTAGAAGGTGATTGAGCCGGATCTGGCCCCTGGGCCTTAGTTTGCCTACCCATGCTTCTGGTGGTTCCCACAATGCGAAAAGCAAAATTACAGGGAACCAGACAGAGGGCCTTCTCAGTGGTGGCGCTCTTCCATCAGATGCCAAGGAAATAACTATCTGACTTTTAGAAGACATCTGAAGGCAGCCCTGTTTAGGGAAGTTTTTAATGTTTGATTCTATTTTTAATATTCTGTTGTGAGCTGCCCAGAGTGGCTAGGGAAACCCAGCCAGATGGGCAGGGTGTAAATTATTATTATTATTATTATTATTATTATTATCAGAAGGCTGGGGTTTTTGAAGGACATTAGTTCATTCAAAGAATTCTGGGCACTGTAGCTAACCTTTCACACAGATGGAATTCCCAAACAAAAATGCTAATTATTCTGCTATTCTGCTATTATTTTATAATATTAATAATATGCTATTATTTTATAATATTAATAATATGATGTGAACACATCCTCAAAAAGATAGGGATTGGAGATGGTCTACCTGTTGTTCAGAGCTGTCCAGGGAGGGATCATAGCTTAGTGGCAGAGGATGTGTTTCATAAACAAAACAACCTGGGTTCCATCCTTGGCGTCTCTAGTTGAAGGGACCAGATAGCAGGAGATGAAGAAGACCTCCACCGGAGACAGGGGAGAGCTACTACCAGAGGAGACAGCACTGGACAATGGTAGGTGGATCAATACATCTATGATTACTTTCCATCCGCCTTCATCGGACAAGTCACATTCTCCAGCAGACAGTGATTGAAAGGTCCCAGCCACTGGGTTAGTGTGAATTGGCCTGAGCATGGGAAGTGGGGAACTCTTTCCGGCCCAAGAACCACATTCCCTTCTAGGAGGCCAGAAGAAAAAGGTGGGCAGTATTATTATTATTATTATTATTATTATTATTATTATTATCTCTCAACTCCCCCACCTCCATCCTCCATCCAGGAAAGCATGCTCAGAGTTCAAAGATGCATTCAGGTCAGGCAAAAACACCCAGTAAGAGAGTAAACCAAAGCTGGTAAGGGGAGTGGCCTGGGAAGAAAGGGATGTTGCTGGGGAGAACATGTAGCCTGTAGACAGTTTAAAGGGCTGGCTAGGGACACGGGTGGCGCTGTGGGTTAAACCATAGACCCTAGGACTTGCCGATCAGAAGGTCAGCGGTTCGAATCCCCGCGATGGGGTGAGCTCCCGTTGCTCGGACCCTGCTCCTGCCAACCTAGCAGTTCAAAAGCACGCTGGTGCAAGTAGATAAATAGGTACCACTCTGGCGGGAAGGTAAACGGCGTTTCCGTGCGCTGCTCTGGTTTGCCAGAAACGGCTTAGTCATGCTGGCCACATGACCCGGAAGCTGTATGCCGGCTCCCTCAGCCAATAAGGTAAGATGAGTGCCGCAACCCCAGAGTTGGTCATGACTGGACCTAATGGTCAGGGGTCCCTTTACCTTAGATAGATACCTTAGATATGGTGGAAAACATTTGCCTCTAAATGTTCCTATTAACATCAATGAGACTGGTCTGGAATATGGGTTTGTAGAGGGTACCTTAATCTGAACCTTCATCCCACTTGCTTCTGTAAAAGAACCCACAGCATTCAGTAGTTGAACAAGACGGAAGCCTTGTAGGGCAATTTACATGTATTTGTGATGAAGGGCAAATGAAAGTTGTGAGGTGGGGAAAGGGACGAGCTCCCTGTTCTATAATCCCTAAAGTGGAATTAATAGAAAGGTCGTTGAACTGTTCTACTGGGTGTCTATAGAAAGGGTATAATCAAAGGAGGTACAAGATCTCATTCAGTGGGGGGTGGGTTTTGCGACAGATTTGATAGCACAGGAGTTAATTTCCCTGGTGACCCAACTGAGATAGTAGCTCTTATCTCTTATTCCCTTTTCCTCCCCAAACCCCCCACCCAGCCCATGAAAATTAAGAGTAAACTGTCTGTTTCAATGACTTCCTGACTAACAAGGAGATAAGCATTTTGTGTGTTTATTAATTTGTTTATTTGGTGTAATAATACCCGTGATTTAATAAAGATAAGAATTCAGATGAAAGGCAACAAACTTCCCATTATACAGCTGGATCATTTCAGCAGTCAGAATAAATTAAAAGATAAAATGAACTCTCACTTGTATGATTAAGAGGCCAAAATTAATCACTGCGAAAGAGAAGCATTTCAGATGGGGGGGCGGCAGCTTTTCATTTGCAGTTTGCTGTGACAGAAGCACGCATGCAGTCCACGGCCTCTAGTCTGCGTGTTCTGTGTGTTTTTAAGGGAATGGTCCTTTTTATGGATCATTATCCATAAAATTGCATGTAATGACAAAAGCACTTAAAATACCTTTTGAGGGGGGGAAAGGCTATTGGAATGCCTGTCAGCTTTCTTAGTATAATAGGCACAGAGCTACAAGCCAAAAGTTAGCATTTATCTTTATTGTAAGAGATCACAGTGTAGCAACTCTCTCTCTCTCTCTCTCTCTCTCTGTCTGTCTTTTCTATTTTTGAACAGACATCTCTTTCAATAAGCATCAGCAGCTTCAAAAAGACTTTTGAGGTGGATTTTGATGCTTCAGTCTTGATTCTCCAAGTGCAATTGGAGTGGAATCCCCTTTGAAATGAACAGGACATATATAACAGCAAAGGGAATCTGCTTTATACTGAGTCAGGGCATTGGGCCATCTAGTTCAGTATTGTTTACACTGATTGGCAGCAGCTGTCTCGGATTTCAGGCAGAGGACATTCCTAGGTCTACCTGGGGGTGCCAGAGTTGAACCTGGAATGTTCCAAAATCAAGGTAGGGGTGAACTGCATTTCTGGATGGTCTGCACACATTAGCATGCTGCTTTAGCAAAACCATAATTAGCTGTATCTGAGCCAATCTTTCCTATGAAATCAATCTATCCTGTCCTAGGTATAAATCTCAAGGTGTGCTACATAGAGAGCTAAGAGGCACAAGGGTCAGTTGTAGAGCTTCTGAGTCAAAGAAAAGAGGAAGACTCAGACTGTTTCCACAAAACAGTTTGCTGCTGCACCATCTCAAGCAGGAAGGCAGGAGAAAAGGATCAAGATTTTTCTTGGAGGGAGTTTTTCTTCCCAGTAGCAATAAGAGAGATCTCCATATGGCTGTCATAGAGTAGAGGAAGCCTAGTAGAGAGAGTCCAGTGATTAAATGCTTAACGTAAGTCAAACTGAGACACAGAAGGCCCACTAATTTGCTTAACTACAATTTAATGGGAGTGCGCTTGTTCTCAAAATCCTGCAGTCATTCCTAGCAGAGATGTGCTAGAACAACCTTCCCTAACTCTAGCCAGCCCCAGCCAGCATGGCCAATGGTCAGGGATCATGGGAATTGTAGCTCAGACCTTCTGGAAACCTGCAGGCTGGGGAAGGCTGATCTAAAAGCTGATGATACTCATCTGCTATCATTGCAGACTACTGTTCAGAGGAAAGTCCTCTTCTACATGAGAGAGTCTTCCTTGACTCATCATCACAATGGAGCCTTTAAATGTGTTGAGCCAGTGTGGTGTAGTGGTTAAGAGCGGTAGACTCGTAATCTGGTGAACTGGGTTCGTGTCCCCACTCCTCCACATGCAGCTGCTGGGTGACCTTGGGCTAGTCACACTTCTTTGAAGTCTCTCAGCCCCACTCACCTCACAGAGTGTTTGTTGTGGGGGAGGAAGGGACAATTCCTGGAGACAAGCAGTCAGGTCGTGCATCCATAAAAGTGACCAGAGGAGGAATGACCATTGGGAAGAGCTCAGATAGAAGAAATACCATGGTATATTTGCAGCAGGAAAGCCAGATGCCTTCATCTGCCCCAGCTGCAACAAAACATGTCTCTCCCGTATCGGTTTCTACAACCACAGCAGGCGCTGTAACCTTCCAACTGTTTCACTTCACCCCCCCAAAGGTGCACTCTTCCATGTCTCCCGAGGCAGATGGATGCCAACAATACAGAAACCTTTCACTCTGAGGACCACATTCCTTTCCGTACAGCCTTCTGAGGTCCACATGCCAGTGGTCTGTGCAGCCAGTGGACAGAGCAGGGAATGTAAATTTTGCCTTTGCACAGGAGGCGAGTTTCTTTGTCCTCCATCCTGACAACTGAGAGGCACTGTCAGAGTTCAAGGACACAGAACAGCCAGGCAAAAGGGGTGTGGCCTATGGAGAGTTCCAGGGGCCAGACAGGGAGGCCTGCAGGGCCTGAGGTGCTGCTCCCCATGCCTTATAGGGTTGTTACAACTGGATACTGCATGCAAAGTGCTTTGAACACTTGGGAATGCTATACCAATGTTAAGTATTCACTGTTGCTGTTTACTAATTTAATATACGTCTCATTCATATCTCTGCTTATTAAGTTAACCCTACGATCATCCTAATGCAGACAGTGTCATATTAGATTGAACTGGAGCTAGATTTTACTGTGTGAAAGTCCATTTTAGTTACTTTTGAGATAAGCTTTAGGGTTAAAGGAATGTTATAAATCCTGAGTTTCTTTGGATTTAATAATGCACTGTAATAAACAGTAAATTAGTACATGCATTAGATTTCCCAAATGTCAGTGTAGCAGAAGTACAGCATGTTACAGCTACATTGTAATGGCACGCAGCTTTTTCATTCCTTCTGCTTTTAAAGAGCTGTCCATCGGAAAGAGTGGGTGATTTTCATGTCATCTGTAAGATAAGTATCCTTTTCAAAACCACAATCAGCTGGACTTTGTTTCTGTACAATTTGATATTAAATACTTTCAGCATGCTTATGAATGTTAGCCCTGTGAAAAGTTTACTGGATGTAATGGAACTGTTTCTTTGAAATCGCATATAAAAAATACAGTCAGTGTCTGAACTCTGCATATTTGAACCATTAATATTACTGTGGCCATAAACTTATGCGGAATTAAACATGTTTAAGGACATTGATTTTAATGGCCTGGTGTCAGATTGTAGCAATATCTATGTCTGTATCTATATAATCTGTGTAATTCTAACAATGACAATATTATTATAATCATACTACAGAAAGTTGAGGCTGAGAGGCAGCATCTTGGAGGCTCCCCACTGGGTTTATGGCCAATGTAAGATGTGAATCATGAACTTCTTGTCTGAAAACTGTTTATCATAACATTAGCATTGAAAAGAGATGAAAGATTGGTTGGAAACTCAGCACTTAGGGAATCTGTCAATTTTGGTTTCTCCCAGTTTCCCATTTTTCCAGCCCTAAATTTGATGCTCCACATTTCTACATCAGTTTGTGACTATTTTTAAAGTCCTCGTGAAAATTTAACAACATTTTTGTGCAAATTTCTTATACATCTTTTTAAAGCAATTTTGCATAATCATTTTGTTTAAATGGTTTTTAACATTGTGTTTTAAATTTTGTGATCTGCGCTTGGACCTTGGGGTGACGGGTGGATTAACAACAACAACAACAACAACAACAACAACAACAACAACAACAACAACATTTCCCTAAACAATTCCCCTAATACAATGTGGGTTTTTTGGTACATTCTTTTCACTGTCTGCATTTTTATGCACATTTTGCATAACTGATGTGTTTTTGTACATGTTCTTTGGCTAGAGAACTGCATTGCAAAATTCAGAGATGTGTGTATTCTGAAGGATAGCTGTGTTTTGGTTTACATATTGTTCCAGGAAGCGAGAATTAAGTAAAAAGGTAAAGGTAAAGGGACCCCTGACCATTAGGTCCAGTCGTGACCGA
Source organism: Podarcis pityusensis (assembly GCF_964106645.2). Taxonomy (NCBI): domain Eukaryota; kingdom Metazoa; phylum Chordata; class Lepidosauria; order Squamata; family Lacertidae; genus Podarcis; species Podarcis pityusensis. The sequence goes on from NC_138037.1 coordinate 34,490,532, forward strand.
CTCTGGGGTTGCGGCGCTCATCTCGCTCTATGGGCCGAGGGAGCCGGCGTACAGCTTCCGGGTCATGTGGCCAGCATGACTAAGCCGCTTCTGGCAAACCAGGGCAGTGCACGGAAACACTGTTTACCTTCCCGCCGGAGCGGTACCTATTTATCTACTTGTCCTTTGACATGCTTTCGAACTGCTAGGTTGGCAGGAGCAGGGACCGAGCAATGGCAGCTCACTCCGTCGTGGGGATTTGAACCGCCGACCTTCTGATCGGCAAGTCCTAGGCTCTGTGGTTTAACCCACAGTGCCACCCGCGTCCCATGAGAATTAAGTAAGCTTGCCTTTAAATGGGAACTGAACCAAATTTCTCCCCCTACTTCCTAAACAGAGTATGTGAAGATATTGAAAGCAGATAGAAAGGGCAAAACAACAACAACAACAACTCTTTTTACTAAAGAGTTGGCCTTTGAAGTATCCAGTTTCTGTGGCCCCTTGGGCAGTTGCTGGGGTCACAGCACTCACTGCATCAAGGGGTGGAGGAAGGGGTGTGTGGTGGGTGTGGGCCACCCCGGGTGTCACCACTGAGGGGGGTGACAAAATGCCGGGTGGCACTCACCGCAGGGCCTGCAGGGCCTGCAGGGCCTGAGCCACACGTCTTTCCTGAGAGAGATGTGGTGGCTTGGGTGCGTGTAGACTCCGCCCTGCCCAAATGGTCCATCTGCTGCCTCCCCCCCTCCCTCCAACTGTAGGGCAGCTGAGTGGGGGGAGGCAGGCAGACTCTGGAGGCCCCGCAGTGTGCCCCGCTCCTGTGGGGGGCTCGCCCTGGCCCTGGGCACACTGTCCCAGGGACTTGAGCGGCTTTCTCCGCTGCTGACTGCATCAGCACCTGCCATGCCTCCCCACTTCCCCCAATGATCAACTGTGAATTCCGATTTTAAATTTCCTTGAGATTGAGATTACATTGGGCATACTAGGGCAATGTGGGAAATTCAAAATGGAGACTTGAGGTAGACTACTCACGTAAGGTGGGGAGAGGGCAGATGGAGGAGGAGGAAACCCACAGAGGACACTTTGTTGAAGACGCACTCAAACCTGGAACCAACCCCAAATCTACTTACTTAAAAGTACTCTTTTTCTGGACTCCAGAACAAACTTCTAAAGGAAAGGTAGGCATTTAAGAAAGGCATAGCAAATTCTTTGCCCTTATGCAACTACGGAATCAGCAGTTTTTACTTCAGGTCATGTAATCTGCCACTGGTAGCAGGAGATGTAAACTCTCTCTCTCTCTCTCTCTCTCTCTCTCTCTCTCTGTGTGTGTGTGTGTGTGTGTGTCTTATTTATCCCTCCTGTCATGGACATAACAATCAAGGAAAGGGGGATTTTAACTTGCAATTTTTGTGATTGAAATAGCATTAAGGTACTCCTCTCTCCAATGTTTTTCAGTCTAAAAAGTAGCATTGGCTTATGCCTGGTGCAAAGGCATAGTACCGGTGGAAATACCAATGATGTTACACCCTCCTTTCCTGGAATGCAGTTTATTAACATGCTCTCAATTATAATTGAAAACATGCAGATGGAATTCAGGGTCTTAGAAAGAGCTGCCTTATAGGCAACGTTCTTCTAACAAACTGCTGGGGAAAATGTGTGTCCTTTTAGTTATCCTGTTTGCTTTTATTTTAATATAACATTTTCCTTTATCGAAGCGCTCTTTTTAATGACTTACGTGGAGTCAGATATGTGGAAAACATTTCACTGAGAGTGGAAGTTCATGTGGAATTGGGTTCCGACAATGCTTTCCACCTGTCTTCCTAAAGGTCTCCTCTGGAGGAAAAAGCAATGACATCAGAAGGATCCTTTGTAGTCCTTGCTATGTATTCACTCAGTCTTGGTAATCTCTACAAGGTACAACATAACACTAAAAGCACAACTACTATTTTGTTCTCCAAAACCCATCATCTCATGGTTTCATCTACAGGAAGAACACCTGTGTGAGTGACTTCATTTGGTTTCCTAATTAACATTCAGTCAGAGCTGGATGAATTTTCTACTTGGCATAGTTCACCCTTCTTCTTTCTTGTCCTCTATACTGAACGTTGGCCACAAACTCATGTGATGCGGCTACAATCAGATTAAAGAGGACATGTTAACCCCACCACCATCACCACCACCACCAAATGGTTGATGTCATAAGAACATCTGGTTGTGATGTACCATAGCCTTTCCTTAACATATGTATAATTGCTGTCCTACATTTCTTAGTTGAATATATATTTGTTTTGTTAAATGAACTGGAGTTAACTGTGTGTCAGCACACTTTATGAAGATGTTTTGAATTTAATTATAACAATCCTCAAGTCCATGCTGCCTAGAGGAAACACTACACCGCAAGGCCTCTTGATTAGTATTTTTTTAAACAACAACAACATTGCTCATTTGGGTATCTCTGAATTCTGCCACAGAATGAAAAGTACCAAAGCAGCAAAGAAAATGATCACCTTAGTACGGTATTTGAAATATTAAACTGGAATTTCAACCCAAGTCAGATTCTGGAGAAATGGGTCCTGATAGCTCCCTCCATGGCCAATGCAGCCTCGACTCACACCTTTTCCAATGAGCCCCAGCATTCTGGGTCAAAGGTTGCCTCTGGAAGCTGCATTATACCAGGTTCAGACTATTAGACTAGTGTTGTCTGCCCTGACTGACAGTGGCTGTCGGGGGTCTCAGGTGAATATATGATCCCTTTCACTGGAGATTCCAGGGACTGAATGGGGGACATTTTGCATGCAAGATAGGTAATCTAACCCTGAGATATGGTCCCAAACCCACTCATAACTAATCCCAGCAGACTTATCATTCTTCCCATCCTGTGCTAGTGGAAAACCTGATAGTTGCTTAGGCCTCCTTTGCTTATCAAGTCTTATCTTCTGCCTTTGCCTTCTGCTGCTCTCAGCAAGAGGAATATATATTCTAATGGGGTATTGGGGAAACAAACAGCCCCATACCTTGGCTTTTTGCCCCCTAAACAAGCTAGCAACAGCAGATGTGAGCAGCAGCACAGGGCCACCAAGAAACAAGGCCAAACCCTAGTGCATGGATTTCCCCAGACATATATCATTGCCTTTCTCTTCTACTGTATTTGCTCTTAACTCACCTAAATGTATTTTCTGCAACGTAGCAGGTTCTGGGTTAAAGCAAAATATCAAACAGAATAATAATTTTTAAATGCCATTTGTGAGATTTCCAGCAGCATTCTCCCTAGGAATTTGATGAGACGTGAAGCTCTTTCCTCCTCCCTCCTCCATGACCTGTCAGGTAGTTTGCTTGAAATTGGCTCTGCACATGGAGTTGTTTATTGAAATATACTGCATAAAAATAACCCTCCTCTTTGAACGGCAGGAAGGATTCATCTACAGAAATGTTTGTCAGGGCTATGCATGTGTTGAAATTTGTCAGAGGGACGATCAATAAGTGGGCAATGCTTGAAAAGTAAATCACCTGGGGAGAGCCAGAGAATTGTCATTGTAGTCGAGCATCTTAGTAGAAAGAAGTATCTATCCCTGTTCATTAGAAAGGAAAATGAAGGGGATGGGAATGGGAGGGAATGAGGTGGGTGGATTGGCTTATATAAAGAATAACTGTGGGGGGTTAACTCTTCCTGTTTGCACTGTCACTACCCATGTTTTTAGTTAATTGATGTCTTTAGGGACCTTGGAGAGCAGTAACAAATTGTCTCCTACCGCACCAGATTTCACGGAATATATAAGCCTGTTTGCTCACAGCCAGGGGAGAAGAGGCAGCAGCAGCAGCACAGAGATCTCAAATACTGGATAGCAAATCGCATTAAAATGAAAATGGGTTCATCCCAAATATTCAGCTAGTATTTAGATGCGACCTTTTAGAGTTTAGACTTGTGGCTCCCCCCAGTTCCATTCAGCATTTTCCTCATAGCACTGGGATTAGTGGGTCAAAAAACTAATCCAAAATGCAGCAAGTTAATGGGTTCAATTGGCAAAAATAAAAAAAATCAAAGGTCTGGTCAAAACACAAGAGAAGTAAATAGCAGCCTTCCCATTTACTTCTCTGTGTGTGAACCCATAGCATTAGTACATAGTTAGTGGTATGGTGTGATCATCATCTGAGGCCGTTCTTTGTGTGCCTCCTCCATGAGAAGTCCAGACGGCAGCAACACAAGAGCAGGCCTTTTCTGAGGTGGCTCCCCATTTGTGGAACACTCTCCCCAGGGAGGCTTGCCTGGCACCTTCATTACATATCTTTAGGTGACAGGCAAAAACATTCTTCTTCCCCAAGGCCTTTGGCCAATTAAACAATGTATAGCCTTTTAAACTGTGTGTGTGTTACTATGTTTTGTAATTGTGTGCTTTTACATTGTAGAATAAGTTAGAGAATGAGGAAAATAATCAAGCAGAGGCTGGATACAGTGGTACCTCAGGTTAAGAACTTAATTCATTCTGGAGGTCTGTTCTTAACCTGAAACTGTTCTTAACCTGAGGTACCACTTTAGCTAATGGGGCCTCTGCTGCTGCCGCGTCGTCATCGTGCGATTTCTGTTCTCATCCTGAAGCAAAGTTCTTAACCCGAGGTAATATTTCTGGGTTAGCAAAGTCTGTAACTTGAGGTACCACTGTATGTCTTTCCTTTGACGTGGCTCCTACTTCTTGGTAGCTGCTAAACAAGAACATGATTGCAATAGCATAGTTTGCAAGAGGGTTAAAGTCTAACAGCTGCATCTCATTTGGTTAGAGATCTTTTGTTAAAGCTCAGTTGTACCAGCCTATGCAGTCAGAAGAAGGCACCATGAAATTCAATGGAGCTTGCTGCTGAGTAATTACGCCAAGACTGCAGTCATGCCACATGGCTGACCAGGGATGTGAGCCCAGGTTGCCCCCACTCAGATTCCAACATGCTACCACTACACCACCCTTTGCTCACTCACTGGTCTATAACTATCGACTCATTATAATAAATTGGGTATTATGATATATACTGCTGTTTTACACACACCCGTCACAGCTCCCTGCATTTTTTTACATTCTTTGGAAGAATGGCTATAGGGGCACTACACAACTAGGTGTGAGACATCATTCACAACCACATTAGAAAGAAATTACTGTACTTTCAAAATATTAAGGCTGATCTCATTCTATAGCAACATTACTGTACTTTCAAAATATTAAGGCTGATCTCATTCTAAGAAGATATCTGTTATATGGAGCAAATGTTTGCATTTTATTTTTAAGCTGTTGGAGTAATGTATTGTGTGTGTGTGTGTGTGTGTGTGTGTGTACATGAGCACACAGTAGCAGACAGGGTTAAGTCATTGCATTCCTTTTTTCCTTTCAAATCCTGAGAGACACACCAGCTATTTATATGGTTAGGATGTGCTGCTGACATTGCCTGGGAATAAAGCTTTTAGGTGACTTCACCTTGCAAGAGTCACTAAGAGTATCTGCACAGATCCGTTCGTTACAAAGACTTTATCTACATGCTGACAGCATTCCTAGTGATAAACTGATATTGTATGTCTCATTGCTGATTTCTTTGAGGAGCCGTAATAGTCTCTTCCCACAAAGGGGAAAAACAGACAAATAGCGGTTGTTTTTTTATATATAAAAAAGTAAATAAAATAAAATCTGTTTCTAAAAGGTGTCTCAAAGCAAATACACTTAGGAACAAGTTTAATTGGATGTCTAAAAGAAAAAATTGGATGCTCATTCAAGCCTCTGGCAGTTTAAATGGAGTTTGACATTTCTGGTTCAAATCAAAAGTAGCAAGGACTCTGCATAGTCCGCTGTTGGGTCTTGTGGGGCTTGAATTCCTTGGGTATCTTTCTGGCTTCTAATGTTGCTTTGCCAATGCAGGGAGGGGGAATAGAATGAAGTATTCGGAATCTTGAACAGCAGTACAAGTTGTGATAGAAGACAAAGGGGCTTAGGGTGAGCTGTTGGGGGACAGGTGAAGGGTTGTGTGAGGTGTAAAGGTTTTGGCCAGTTTGGGGTGGGTGGGAAGGATGGTTGGCAGAGGGGTAGTCAGGGTTGGTGAGTGGAACAAGCATGGGTATCAGCCCTTAGCATCTCCCTATTTTCTCCCAGTTTCTTTGACCCTAAAGCCCTAGATCACTCAACTCTATTAATACAATTAATACAATTCAAATAACATTCAGCAGAATCCCTTACTGGATAAGTAAATATTAGAGTGAGATACACCTCTTGACAACGACACAGAAGTAGAATCGCTAGGCATGCATAAAACTGTAGATTTCAAGGGCTAACAGACACAATGACAAGCGTTAAATGATAAAACAGCAATTATTTTTCTCTTTCTGTAACAGGCTTCTGTCATTTTTTTTATTATTAAGTATACTCCAAGGCTTGAGAAAGTGTCAAAAAAACTTTTTTGTGACACCTGAGTTCACTTTCTACTTTAAAAGAACTGGGGAACCACCAGTTTTCTCTGGAATTATATATATATATATATTTTAAAAAAACTATTTCAAGGCTGTTTCTATTTTCCTTCTCAACTACCGTATTTTTCGCTCTATAACACGCACCCGACCATAACACGCACGTAGTTTTTAGAGGAGGAAAATCCGTAGGCATGCCATCCATAGGCATTCCCTCCATAACACGCACAGACATTTCCCCTTACTTTTTAGGAGGAAAAAAGTGAGTGTTATGGTGCAAAAAATACGGTAATTGTTGTGGATCAGACCAAGGTACTTTTGTTCAGGATGCCTCTGAGATTTCCAGCAGAACAAAACTTGTGCATTGAGATGCTTTTAGGATCCCCCCCCCATTCTGCACTTCTATCCTGAAATGCATGAACAAGATTGTAGTATTGGAAACGGTCCATTGTCCTATAATTTTATATATGCAACTTCACTCTCATGGTGGAGCCTGTTCTTGCTTCTCCTTCTAGAGATGCATATTGAGCATGGTTTGTTTGTTCGTTTATTCAGTTTGCTGCATTTATACAGTACTTTTCTCCTGGTGTGCTCAAGGCAGGGGAAATAGGAAGCCTTGAACATATATATTTTTAGATGTCCTTTTTATGTTGAGATTCGTAGAGACACCATTGATCCTTTGCTGAAGAGGCTCGCCGATCTTTCAGACAAGTCTAAACTTAATTCTCTCCTCTTAGTCAAAGATCCTAAGATGACCTGGCTGGTAGCCAGATTCTGTGCCCAGATTTGTAGGCACAGATCATCCTCTAGAATAAAATAGTTTACTAGGGAAATGCTGAAGTTGCCCTTTGGGGCGCCTCAGGGTCAATTTTTTTTATGGTAGCCCAAATCTCAGTTGTGCAGGTGTATGTATATATCTCAATTTTAATTCATGAGCTATTGCTGCAATCTGTTCCGATTGTATATTTTATCTTTATGAACGCTGTTTTTATTGTGTTATGTGAGCTGGTCTTTGACCATAATAAATTATCTACAGTGGTACCTTGCAAGACGAATGCCTCGCAAGACGAAAAACGCGCAAGACGAAAGAGTTTTCCGTTTTTTGAGTCGTTCTGCAAGACGAATTTCCCTATGGGCTTGCTTCGCAAGACGAAAGGTCTTGCGAGTTCTTGCAAGTTTGTTTCCTTTTTCTTAAAGCCTCTAAGCCGTTAATAGCCGCTAAGCCGCTAATAGCCATGCTTCGCAAGACGAAAAAACCGCAAGACGAAGAGACTCGCGGAACGGATTAATTTTGTCTTGCGAGGCACCACTGTATCTATCTATCTATCTCTATCTATCTATCTATCTATCTATCTATCTATCTATCATCTCCTGGTGTGCTCAAGGCAGTACACTATGCACCTTTAAATGATAATATTCAAAAGGCAAAACAAAGCAAATCTCTTGGGCCTTTGGTGGTTTCTTCAGAAGCTAGCTGTTGGTGGTGGTATGAGGTCTCTGGGTCAGACTACTCTTCTACCAACACTTCAAGGCACACAGGGCTTTAAAGGAGGATTACAGTGCTGTTAAGTGAGATGGGCGTGGCTGATTGGAAGGGAAACAGGAGTTCTCCACACTGCAACACTGTGTTGCAGTGCATACATGCCATGTATTATTTGTGATTAAGAAACTGTGACATGAGAGCCAACCCTTTAGGCATATTTTAAAAGGGGACAGAAAACTGTAATGCTTGTTCTCCTCCCGCTCCCGCTTTTTTTCAATAACAGATGAGTGCTTAGAATCAGATCCCATAAGCAGCTAATTTAATGGCTGTTTTAAAAACATGCTGGGAATAAGTGTTTTCTCCTATGGAAAAAAACATAATGTGAGCGCTGGAGATTACTTATGAGGAAGAGAGTCAAACTGTGTCAGTAGCAGATGCCTTTTTTAGACAGAGGGTAAAAAGCTAAGTCATTATAGGCATAGAAATCTCAGCTTAGTTATGCTAATAAGAGGATAAATTATTTCTCAAACACCATCTATGTTTTAAAAGGGCTCAACGATTGCAGGTATTGTATACGACTGTGCTCTCTCTACCAGAGTGTATGTTTCCTTAGCTGCGATGAAACTATTTTAGAAGCAGAAATTATGATGTATCTTGCAATTACCATTCAAATCTTTTCCCCCACCTTCAACGGCCGCACAGTATTTGTGTCAGCGGTTCTGAAACAGAACATTTAAGAATGTTTTAAATATCATGTGAATGGTTGTTGAGGTGCTGTTAGGGTTCACCTAAAATTAATTAGATTTTGCAGTGGCTTTATTTAAATGCTGGTGCAAAAGCTACTTGGGGATGTTAGTCTCTCTGTTTTTATAATAAAATGGGTTGTTCATCTCAGTAGCACTGCTGCTCACCTGACCTCTTGTCCATTGTTTGGCTGCTGCTTACCAGGCGGCAGAGGGAGGGAGGGAGGCAGGGAGCATGGCAGGGTGATGTGGTGGTGAGGTTGGTGCAGTGCAAATGCACTGGCAGAGCTAATCCACTGCTCCTGCCAGTGCACTTGCACCACACCAGCCTGACCCCTGAATTGGAGTTTGTGCTTTACAAGACCAGATCAAGGACCATTAATGTATGCAGCCCAAGTAAATCGCTCAAAACACTTTTGTAGGAAAAGCAATAGGAGATGATGAAATGACTCAATCCAAAATTTGGAACACTGAAAGCACTATGTAAACCTGTTGTAGTTTGATCAAGTCAGCCCAGCTATTTGACTTCATTCGGAATGTTGGGTAAGACAAATGAAAATGGTTTTTTTTTGTGTGTGCATCTATATTTTTGAGTTTTCAGTTTTTTCATATTTTACAAGCGTCAAATAAGAAAATAGAAAGCAAAGCAAAACACATATCCCTTTGCCTTCCCTACCTTCCCCATTTTGTGGATCCTTGTGTTATAATTATTCCCCCTGCATCTCCTTTATAATTCCATTTTTTACTAATCCTTGATTATTCCTTATTTCAATGTTTTTAGTTACAAGTTTTACATCAATCCTGGAAATGAATTTAGTTGTTTACAATATTTTTTGCAAATAATATATATACTTTCCCCATTCTTTACTAAAAGTCAACTGTTCCTGGTTTCCAATTCTTCCCATGAGTGTTGCCATTTCAGCATAGTTCATTAATTTTATCTGCCACTCTTCCTTGGTCTGCACATCTTCTTTCCATCTCTGGGCTAGCAGCATCCTGGCAGCAGAAGACGAATGAAAATGCAAGGGATGGTTGCATTTATTTATTTTCCTAAAAAATTAAATACTGCTGAATATAAACAACAAACCTCAAAGTGGATTTAAAAAAGACTAAAACTGAAAAACAACCATTTAAAACACTAAATAAAAATGAAAACCAACAATAAGCTAAAACACCTTAAAACCCATATCGACATTCTATATATCTGGGTAAGCTTGTCTAAACAAATATGTTTTCAGCAGGCACCAAAGGAGTACAGTCGTATGTTCTCAAACTTAATCGGTTCCAGAAGTCCGTTCAACTTCCGAAAATGTTCAGAAACCAAGGCGTGGCTTCCAATTGGCTGCAGGAGCTTCCTGCACTCAATTGGAAGCTGCGGAAGCTGCGTCAGACATTCAGGTTCCAAAGAACGTTTGAAAACCGGAACACTTACTTCTAGGTTTTCAGCGTTGGGGAGCCAAAACGTATGAGTACCAAGGCGTTCGAGAACCAACGTACAACCGTACACTGAAGGTGCCTGTCTGATATCCATAGGCAAGGAGCCACAATGTGTTGGAGCTGCCACACTAAAAGACTGATTTCTGACAGATGCAAAATGACTATTATGTGGCACCTGTAAAGTGCCGGTTCTGAGGAAGACGAATAAACATGACAGGGCAAGCATTTTATCAGGTTTGCCAGTCACATTGCAGTGCACAGGAAATAATATGTGACCAAGGGTACTGCACAGGCATCTGACCGTAACTGAAGCAGAAAATAGGCAGATGGTGAGTGATCCTGGCTCAGCAAGTGCTTCCTGGTAGCAGACGTGTGCCAACCTGAAGCTGGGCCTGTACCCCGCTGCATGAAACTGAACTGTGGCAAGAAGTTGGTGTGGGAAAGGAGATGAAGAAAAGTTTGTTGGAAATCTATTCAGTAAACTGCTCGCTACCATTTCAAAGTCTTTGCGTCTTAGTTTGTATAGCTGTAATACAGTTTAAAGTTCTTCAAAATACAGAACTCGAAGGAACAATGGAAACGAGCTTTCTCTCCCTTTCAGTGGGCACCGCTTTTCATTTCCTTAATTTAACCAGCATGCAAGTTTAACTCCCATGGCTTTGAATAGGAACGAAGAATTGGGGGAACTATGTCTTTTCTGAGTTAACTGCACTTATTTTTGTCTGCTGTTTACCCCTGTGGGAACTTACACAATGTTGTTTTGTGGTGTTAAAATGAAGGTAAACGGAGCGCTGGTTTTCAGGGCCTGGATTTATGCAAGTGGATTTGTTTGTTGTTCCCCTGTTGTGTTCTGCGGTTGGTGGTGTCACTGTGTTCCTACATCATAATTTGCTTGAGTACTTCGCTACTTCTTTCGCGTACATGAAACTGTAAGGGTCAGTGATCCTCTGCACCAACACTTACATTTCCTCATTACAAAAATTGACCTTCTTTCTGTTGTTTGAAAGGGCTCAGGCCACTGTCATTCAGACTTCAAGACTGTTGGGCAGTAATGATAGTATAGGAAGTAGAAGCAAAGGCACAGGCTGTCTGGCACTGTGCTCTCTTCCTGGAATCCATTTTGAATTTTACAGCACAGTTGGCAGGCATTCTTTCCGCCCTTCGAATGTACACAGTGTGTTTCAGGGGATCTTTTACTTGCCATTAAATCATTTAAATGTATCACGGCAAACATGCTGCAAGAACGTGTGCCAAGCCTTTTCTTTTCTTTTCTTTTGTAGGGTGTGTGTGTGTGTGTGTGTGTTTGTTCTGATTCAAGAGATTGCGGGAGGCAGAAACAGGTGCTCATATTCCCCCGCAAAAGATGAGAAATGTGCACGCAGGAAATGTGCACGCAAACATTTAGCTTTATGTGAGAACCAGGATCACGAGGACCAAGATAACGCCATTCTCTGAATTCACTTTCCAAATTGCCCACTGCTAGAACCGACTTCCATGACAGGTCAAGTGCCATTGTGTTCATATACTGTTTGTGGGCTTTCCCTTGGCATCTGGATAGCCACTGTGAGAAAAGAATGGGGGACTAGGTATGCTTTTGGTTTGAGCCAGTAGATGTCATGGATTGGCGGGATGTAGAGGAGCACTGGGAGGCACCAGTGGGGGAATCCTCAAGGGAACCCCTGGGGGAAGAAGGCTCAGAGCCAGTGGATTGGTGGTGGGATGACAAGTGGTCAGATGGAGAAGAGGAATCAGACTGGCAGCAGGAGGTGTCAGAAGCTGAAGAGGTAACAGGGTGTGGTGAGCAGGAAGAGGCTGTCGCAGAGAGCAGTCCAGAATCAGAGTCAGAAGCGGAGGCCTCTCTCTCTCTCTCTCTCTCTCTCTCTCTCTCTCTCTCTCATACACACACACACACACACACACACACACACAGCTATTTTACTAGAAAAAGAGGTGCTGGAACTCATGAACACCTCCCTCCCCTCGTTCTCTTAGAATGGCAATGGTGCCTACCTGAGAGGTGCCAGAACTAGCTTCTGGTGGATTCTGGCTGAAAAAAGCCCTGCACACACGCACATATTTATTGATTTTTGATCCTCCCTCTCTTATCCATATTTTATTTTCAGTTTTCAATCATTTAACAATTTAACTTCCAAATTAATTACTTATTCATCCCTTCTAGACTTCCCCCCACCCCAACCCCTGGTTTCTAATTTCTCCCCTTTGTTACCTTACACATCTTTAGTTTTCCCTTCAGTTACATTGATAAACCCTAATTCACGTTACTTCATAGATGCTATATCAATCCTGCTAATGTTTTTAAGTCTTTACAGTGCAACTTAAGATATTCTATAAATTTAATCCAGTCTTGTTTTTTTCATCTTGGTCCCAGATTTTCCGGGGGGAAAGCCCTGAACACACACACACAAAATACACTAGTGGGAACTGCTGTAGTATTAGTACATTGTTTTATGCTAGATGATGATGATGATGATGATGATACTTTATTATTTATACCCCGCCCACCTGGCTGGATCATCCCTAGCTTTTTAAAAAATAAGCTATGAAATCCATATTAATACTATTACTGTTTTGCATTACAATCCCTGCATCTAAGCTGTGGGAGACCCTAAGAGCAACTCTCCCCAAGACCTTGGTGGCTGGGCAGGAATATATTAAAAAAAACAAGCAGTCCTTAAAAGCAGGCTTCCTCAACATCGGCCGTCCAGATGTTTTTTGGCCTACAATTCCCATGATGCCTAACTAGCAGGACCAGTGGTCAGGGATGATGGGAACTGTAGTCTCAAAACATCTGGAGGGCCGAGGTTGAGGAAGCTTGCCTTAAAGTATCATTTAATTGTTAAGCACCTTGTAAATGAATACAAGAAGCTTTAACTGGGCATATCAGCAGCCGGTTCTGATGCACGGTCAGACAGCGTTGCTCCTTTTCGTTTGCACTACTGACTGTTTCTTGCCTGTTTTGCATGGAGATAGTTCCAGGTTCAATCCCAGTCGTCTCCAGGCAGGGTTCCTACTCTGGAACCCTGGAGAGCTGCTGTTAGACGGTGCAGACCAGTGTGGTGTAGTGGTTAAGAGTGGTAGTCTCGTAATCTGGGGAACCGGGTTCGCGTCTCCGCTCCTCCACATGCAGCTGCTGGGTGACCTTTGGCCAGTCACACTTCTTTGAAGTCTCTCAGCCCCACTCACCTCACAGAGTGTTTGTTGTGGGGGAGGAAGGGAAAGGAGAATGTTAGCCGCTTTGAGACTCCTTAAAGGGAGTGAAAGGCGGGATATCAAATCCAAACTCTTCTTCTTCTTCTTCAGACCATCTAAGGTAGACTGAGCTGTGTTTTGACTCAGTATAGGGAACCTTCCTATGCTCCCAGGTGGAGGTCCTCATTGGCACTGCTGCCCTTGCAATAAAAAACAATGAGATGAGCTGCTAGTACTACCACCATCACCCTGAAGAGGCGGAGGGGTAACAGAGGCAGGGCAGGGCAGGGCGGCGGCTGGGGGGGGGGAGAGAGATGAAGACAATGAGACAGTTCAAACAATGTGATTTTCCCAAGGCCCCACTCACCCCTAGGGGTAGCTGCTTCCGTGAGTTTTACTTCTCTCTTTTAGACATTTCTTTGTGGTTGGTGGCTTTTGCTTTTAAGCACAGGGAAAGGATGTGCTTTGGGTTTTATGTTTCTTGTATTAAACTTGTGATTGCTGTACTGCTGTTTTAAATCTAGTCTGAAGTAGTATCTCATGAGAAGAGAAGACTCCCTTGAAAAGACCCTGATGTTGGGAAGGATGGAGGGCACAAGGAGAAGGGGACGACAGAGGACAAGATGGTTGGACAGTGTTCTTGAAGCTACTAACATGGGTTTGACCAAACTGCAGGAGGCAGTGGAAGACAGGAGTGCCTGGCGTGCTCTGGTCCATGGGGTCACGAAGAGTCGGACACGACTAAACGACTAAACAACAACAACAAAAGTATTTTATTGCATTGTTTAAAGTTTTGGATTCGGGTTCTAAATCCGGCCCATGGATGGTCTAGGAATCAGTGTGTTTTTACATGAGTAGAATGTATCCTTTTATTTAAAATGCATCTCTGGGTTATTTGTGGGGTATAGGATTTCGTTCATTTCCCCCCCAAAAATATAGTCCGGCTCCCCACAAGGTGTGAGGGACAGTGGACCGGCCCCCTGCTTAATAAGTTTGCTGACCCCTGGGTTAAGCTTTGTGAGTTGCCTTGGGGCATTCTGGGACAAAATGCTCTGTAGAAATAGACTATAACCTAACCTAACCAGGTTTTCTTTTCTCCTCTTTAGGCAAGCCCCAACTCAGTTTTTCTCTCACAGATACACATGTGCGTGCCTGATTTTGGTAGCAAGCAGACTATACATTTAAAGCACATTTTCCTCCCAAAGAATCCTGGGAACTGCAGTTTGTTAAGGGTGCTCGGAATTGCAGCTTTGTGAGGGGTAAACTACAATTCCCAAGATTCTTGAGGATGTGGGGGGGTGCCTTAAATGTGCTTTAAGTAAATGGCGTTTTAGCAACCTTTGTAATTTACTACCTCATTGTTTCTTCCTTTGTTGTTTTAAAACTCTTTCCACACCCACCCCAAATTATAGCCCTGTGGGCAAGAACCTCGTGTAACTTATATTGAAAAGCACCAAGTCATGGGCACTATATAACTAAACTAAATAATCGTAATAAAAAACACCTATAAATATCCTTTAGTTCTCCCAATGCTCATAAATAAAATAAAATATGCCTCCATACATCATAAAGGCTTAAGCTTGTTCTTTTGTAGAGAAATGCTGGCTGAGTGGGTTGTGTGTGTGCTTTTTTAAAAAAATAAAAAAATAGACCAACTGTAATAGTTTTTCCCTTCAAAAGTGACTTAATGGGGTCAGGTCACCTAGATTCTCTTGCCTGCAGTATGACTATATTTGGTTCAGTGATTATGCAAATAAAAGTACCACTAACCAAGATGTGCATTATATATAAAAACTGTGGATATTATAAGCTGTGTGAGCTCAGCTCAGGCAATTCACAAAGCACCATCAGAATCTCTTACTTGAATTGCTGCTCTAGAAGTCAATCAAAGACCCAATAATAGTTATTCAGAATCAAAAAGGAAATTAATTGCACAATCTAAAATGGATGCAAATGATAAATGTCTCACGTGTGTGACACAGAAGGAGAGAAGCTCTTGAAACATGTATAATGGTTTTAATGTAAGCAACAGTTTTAAAGCAGGAACACTCTTAAAGCTGAAGCATAAAATGCAAAGCATGCTTTAAACTTTTTTTAAAAAAGATAAGGCAGGACACCTATTTAAAAATCTAAAAGGGATATAAATATTTGTGTAATATTTTTAGGAGTCATTCCTGCCTACTTGTAAAATGGTCATAACTGCTGAAGGCCTAAAGAAAGTGCCCAGGTGGAAAATCTGTATCAGATGGTGGCTTATTTTAAAGTGCCATATATTATCGACATGTTCCAAGCTCATAAATCCCATAAGACTTTGCCCTATTCTGAATCTGTAACAAGATGAATACCATGAACCATGTGCATGGGATCCCTTTCCTAGTAATTGGAGAGAGAAATTGATGGCTCATAGGAAAAGAGGCAGCAGGAGCAAGCTACCTTTCTCGTTTTCTCTGTTTCCTAGTTTGGATATATTGGGAAACCATGGTGAATCAACCCAGGATGTATTTAACTGTAGTGTGCCAGAAATGGAAGAGGGAAGGAGTGGCATAATTGTGCAGTGTGCAAGCACTAGGCTTACCAGTTTAGTAACCAGACCAGTGTCAACTGAGAAGTGGGATTTATGACACTCTCCCCCTGAAGCCTGAAATGGTACAATCCCAGGACATTTGTACCATGTGATTTTTCAGACCATGTAGTCATTGCCATAGCTTCCAGTGCTTCCAATACCTGCAGACACTGATTGCTCCTTTTAATAGCAGCATGGCAGAGGAAAGGTTTGTGGGTAATAACTTCCCCTATTACCTCAGCACAGTGACAGGAAGAGGTTGTTGATGTCAAGCTCAGCCATTAATACTAAATGCACAGTGTAGTTTGCAACTTCACTTTTCTGCTTTAGTTACAAACAACAACGATTAAAAAAACGCACATTTGGAAACAATGGGCTATGTAATTGTGTTGACTCTGAGGACAATTTCAGACTTGGCTCTACAGCATTCTGCCAAAGGCAAGATTTGTAGTCCTTTTGCCTTAGAATCAAATGCATGCCATTATATTACTAGCCTTTCCCACCTCATATTGTTTTTGGCGAGGGGTGCAATTGGATATGTTTGCAAAAATGTTTGCTTAGGAGTAGTGACAGACTTCACGGCAAACACGGCTGGCAGCTGACACGTTCACATTTCAGCACAAACAACATATGAACTCTGTGCGTCTGACACTTCACACAATGTGCTCCCTGGCTTTAAGAAAACATTATTTCATGTTCTTACTCTAATCAGTCTTGTCTGCCATCCCAGAGAACAGAGAGGTTCATTGTTATATGCAGCTGTCATTTGTCCCATCTCCTTGCTCTTTCTGACTTCAATATCTTGGTGGTATTTAGTGAAAGTAATTTTCACTTCGAAATCTTCTGCCCTTTCAATAGTGCAAGTATAGCACTTCATCAATGGCCAAAGAATTCCAAGCTATCTGGGATGTATCAGGACAGTTGATAAAACCTTACAGAGCAACCTATGATAGTACATCCCATCATAAATAAAAAAAAAAGTAGAAAGGGCCTTTGTCAGTGTTTATCTGTAGAGCTTTTATTCTTTGCCCTTGATTTCCTCTTCAGAAAATTGATGCACCCTTAAATTGAAGCAGGAGGCTTGACAGGTGATGGTTAGGGGGATAACTGCTCAGATTTCATCAGCCAGTGTTTTTCTGGTGGCGCAATTGTAGGAACTTTCAGCTAGATTACCTGTCATCCACTACATCAGATAAAAGGGGGAGAGTTGAAAGATGCAGTTTTGCCACTGTACCTTAGAGGAAATGAAAAGTGCAGGTGAGGTAGCAGTAGCTGGAAAGAAGTACAATTATTTTCTAATCAGGCTATTCTGTCAAGAATGTCAGTGCTGAAATTGGCAACCATTGGACAAAATCCATTGTTACATTTGCATTGTTAAATTTCTGGATCCGGGAGGGGGGTGATCAGCCCTAAAAAGGATAGTCAGTCACACTGTAGGCTGCACTTCATGCGTTACCATTGACTATAGTCATTTAATTTTTCTGTGGCTTGAAAGCGCCGTGCAACTTATATTTAGACTGAGAAAATGACCCATTTTAAGCTGTGTTTCAATATTCCTACTTCAGCTGGCATCTTACTCTGATTGTTAGGCTGTTCCAAAAATTTAACTATTCCACTGCTTTGTTAAAAAAAAAAAAAGCAGCTATCTTGTTTAGATGCAGTTGCACACAACAAACAGCATACTAGTGTACCTCTGAACAAAAGTTTATATAGGAGGGAAAGTGTTAACCGTTTGCCATAAATGGCAAGAACTAGTTGCAAAGTTCTCCTCTTTTAACAGGTAAACAGAATCTATACTACACACCATGTGCTATCAAATACTGTACATTCTATATTGTCAGGAGACAACAAGGGGAAAGAGGAAGCTGACTTTGGGTGAAAGGAACAATTCTCTAGCAAAATAAAACTGTGTTGGATCAAAAGGGGACAGGTTGAGTGTGGAGAGTTTGTCTCCCAATCCTGAGGACATTGATGTATAGGACTGGCTGTAGGTAGCATCTGTCACCAGTAATTCCTCGTTACAGTAGAGGGAAAAGACACTGTTATTTTCAACACTATATAAGCTACCTATCTAGACATCTATAGAGCGTAATCCAATGTACTAACCTACTTAGAAGGGGAGACCACTCAGTGAATGTGATCTCAGTCACCCATCCTTTTCAGGAGAAAGGCCAGGTGATTTTGTACCAGCTAAAGCTTCTTAATCATAATCAAAGGCGGTGTTTCCTTAAGAAGACATAATATTTATGTCATCCCTAAGTGGGTCAGCGTCACTCTTCGAGGAAGATATATTAAATAAATGTTATATGGTGAGCATTCCAATTCTTCATTCTCTTGCTATCTGGTGCAGTAAAAGGGCAGAGTACAAGTTCCTGCAAAGGACACTGAGAAAGGTGGCCCAATATCTCTTGTTCTCCATTGTGCCTTAGCAGAGAAGTTCCATCTCCCTCAAAAACACAGGCAGTGGAGCCCAGGCATTGTACTTGCTGAACCACTGGGAAAGCTCTCAGGCGAAGGGAGCGATGTGGATCTCTTCTGGTCTGCAGTATCATCCAGCTAATGACCACAAGGGGGTTATAACATTGGTCGCCAGCCCTGCTGAACCAGGGAACCTGGTTGGGTCCTGGCTGGCATTATATAACCATTGCCTCAGCCTTGATTTCTCAGTCTAAGAGTAGGATAGCTAATTTTGTTCCTCACTATGCCTCACCCCAATTCCCTTGCCTTTTGGAAGCTAGCCATCTGCCCCTGCCCCTTCTAATGTTTGCTGCTGCTCTGAGCCTGTTTTGGACTGTAATGTGCCTGCCCTTTCCAGCTAACCATTTTCATTCTGGACCACCACCCATGGCCCTGGCAAGGCCCTGACACTAACTTCTGGAAGTGTCTTTGTCAAAAACATGCCTTCACTGCTAGCATAGAGCTTTGCATGTGAAACATGATGTGAAATGTCCTCAGTCCTTCTGTTTTCTTTAGAAAACTGGGGGGAAATCAGGTTTTGTAACATCATCAGTGTGGTGTAGTGGTTAAGAGCAGTAGACTCGTAATCTGGTGAACCAGGTTCGCTTCCCCGCTCCTCCACATGCAGCTGCTGGGTGACCTTGGGCCAGTCACACTTCTCTGAAGTCTCTCAGCCCCACTCACCTCACAGAGTGTTTGTTGTGGGGGAGGAAGGGAAAGGAGAACGTTAGCCGCTTTGAGACTCCTTTGGGTAGTGATAAAGTGGGATATCAAATCCAAACTCTTCTTCTTCATCTCTTTCAAACTAGCAGAACAGATTAAAAAAAAATTCAGTCAAAGAACACATAAGGAAGGAAATGTGCATTACAGATCCCCCCTTTAATGCGGTGACCTTATTTCTATGAGGGGAAATGTCTCTCACATTTTATTTATTTATTTATTTATTTATTTGCCTTTTGCTTTTTACTTTGTATTATTTTGTAAACAGATCAAATAATTCTCACTTAAAGGGCATAGTGAGGTCTGGTTGAACGAAAAGGTGCTAAGACAAGCTTTCTGCCACCGTCGGAATGTAGATGCTACAAAATGAAATAATCAAGGTAAGTTGGGAGATATACATGCTAAACCTTTTGTTGAAAAGCACATTCAGAATTAAATAGGCCACGTTTCAAAGTGGTTAAATTATCTGAACAGATTTTGGAAAGAGAATGGAGTCTGCTCATTTTAATATACCTTCAGAAATATTTTACTCCTTGATGATGACAGCAGCTCTTACTGACAACTATTAATACATTATAAACACCCCATCAGAGTTATATAAAAACATGTCAGTTTTAAAGAGAACATCTTTGACAGCAAATTTTCCTGATTGTGAAACAGCTGTGTCTCCAGTACAATGCATTAAGTAGTTTATTCCCTTTTAGATAGTTAAATTGTGCATGAAATGTTGCTGGCGAAAGGGCTCCGAATCTGGCCTGATTAGCAAACATCTGTTACATTGGAAAAATTCATGTCTACCCTAATTAGCTGTCAGGCTGATGTACATCAGCCCTGATGGCGAGGGATCTTGCGCTGTTTAAGTCAAACAGGTTTCTCTCCTATCCTATCACCTGCCCTTTCAAATTTCTTCCTCTGATGTGCGGCTGTAATTAGAGATTATTGAAAATACAATACAGCAGGTTATGGTCACTTATAGTCCCATCTGTGCATTCCCCACCCACCCACCCCCCACCCGCCAGCAAAACTTGTGATATAAACTAAGCAGCCATCAGCCAAATGGGTTTACACTGCCGATAATCCTAATCCACTTTTTTTAAAGGAGCTATTCACAGACTACTTTAAAGGCGTTCCAACGAGACCACACTAGCTTAAGTGATTTGTGAATTTCCCCTTAAGACTGCGAGGGGTCCATATTCATGAACTCGCAGTTCTGTTGGGTGAGAATGAATGGAGGTCCATAACTGTTTGCCCATTTCTCATCTTGGGAAACGGGGAGATTCTGAATTGTTCATTGTGTGCCTCTTCTTGCCTTTCAAATGTTGAAATGTTCCCAAGGGTGCAAACGGGAGAAGTTATATGTAGGGTTTTTAAGGTGTGCCTTCCAAAAATACGATGTTTATGTTTTTAATGCAATTTTAAAATTAGGGCACATTCATGCTTCATGTTCTTTTTTCTTATATTAGATTGTTGCTGTTGCTGTTTTACTCAGCTGTTCAAGAGGGATGGGATACATTTTTATCGAACCCCATTGATTGATTGATCGATTGCATTTATATCTCACCTTTTTCTCCAAGGAGCTGAGTGGCATGCATCATTTTCTTCATTTAATCCCCAAACAACCCTGTGAGGTAAATTAGGCTGTGAGCCAGTGAGCTTCATGTCTGAGTGGGGATGTCAGCCCAGGTTTCCTAACTCCTAGTCTGACACTAAGTACTATACCACAAAATGGCAGCTTTCTTTGCCTCCTTGTTCCATCGCCACTTAGCCCTCAACTAGGTGTATGCACATCACATCATTCATTACTTGCTATATGAAGCCTGTATGTGCCTCCCATATCCAGGGCCAGCTCTATCATTAGGCAGAGTGAGGCAGCCTCTTGCATCAGAAGAGGCTGGGAGTGCCAGTCAGATGGTTAAGTCAGAGCTAGGTGTGCCCTGTGGCCTGCCCTGCACCCTTTAAACTTGATTGCTGCCCCCAGGAGTGGTGGAGGACATTTGCCATCTCCAGCAGATATGTAAGAAACAACTACTAGGCCAGCCGATTTCGTATGTAAAATGGGGAGGGTGCCATCTTGTCTTTTGCCAGGGGCAACAAAATGGCCTGGCCTGGCCCTGGCCATAGGGATGTAGCGGCCAGCACACTGAAATGTGTTGGGGACCAATGAAGTTGGAGGAAGAAGGCAAAAGAGGATTGTTGTGGTTATTACTGCTTCAAAAGTGCATTATAACTGAGCCTAGGGATATCCTTCTGCATGCGCAGGTGGGTGCTTGCTGATCAGAAGGTCAGCAGCTCAAATCCTTGCAATGGGGTGAACTCCCATTGCTCTGTCCCAGCTCCTGCCAACCTATCAGTTCGAAAGCACACCAGTGCAAGTAGATAAATAGGTACCGCTGTGGCGGGAAAGTAAATGGTGTTTCTGTGCACAGTGTCCCGTTGCACCAGAAGCAGTTTAGTCATGCTGGCCACATGACCCAGAAAGCTGTCTGTTGACAAACGCCAGCTCCCTCGGCCTGAAAAGCGAGATGAGCCCCACACCCCATAGTCACTTTTGACTGGACTTAACCGCCCAGGGGTCCTTTACCTTTACCTTTACCTTACCTACTGCACAGGAGGGTGACCCATAATCTTATGTTGTAATTCGAAGTTTTATCATTCTCCTTGATCTACCTACCTGTAAAAAATCATTAGCTCCTTGTAATTATGTGTACATAGTGTTACTTTTGCGCTCATAGGCCTGCAAAGCTTCTGTATGTGCATTCATCTGCCCCCCCCCCCCGGGTTAGGCTATACCTTTAAAGTACCTCTCAAGGCTGGAGACTGGTTTATGTTTTTGAAAGGGAAGATTTCCAAACTCCACTGTGTACCTAGTGCGTCCCATTCACCCCTTTGAATCCCAAGCTTACTTGGCCCCAGGCTCACTTTGGCAGATGAACCTTGGAATCTAAGTTGGCCATGTGTCCTGATTTATAGAAGACAATCCTCTATTTGAAGGGCCCATGACCGTGTTTATGCAGACGAACATCCAGCCAGGGTCAGTGGAAATTACAACTTCATGCCTTCAATATTTCTCACATGTTTTGAGTACACAGTTATATTCCTTCCCAGATTTTTCAGTATGGATGACACGGGTTTAGATATGAGTTACATTCAGATCAGTTCAGTTCCTTACTACAGATATGAGCTGTAATGGAATATAGAAGTCTCCATAGAATGTCAACATGGACAGGTATTAATTTTAAACTGATGGAATTACGCTAAAAATAAATTTCACCCCAAATAAATACATTTCCCGATCAGCTATCAAAATATTTGAAAGGCAGCTCACAAAAGGAAGAAACTCTTGACTCAGTATGACAAGTATTCACATATTTTAAATAATAAAATATTTAAACAATGGACATAGATGTGAAAAATGATATTTGAAGCCCAAGCTGATATAATTCAGCAGAGATCTGCTGACACTTTTTAAACTAGAAGGCAGACACAAATATTGATGAGAGTACTGGTGCCAGAAGAGTTTGCTTGTTTTTAAACCTACTTTCCTCTATGCTATTTTTCTGATCTACCTCATGCTGTAGAGAAATTGGACAGAGCAATGTTTCTCTCCCTCTTGCATAATATCCACAACAGTTTCTGAGGTTTCCAAATGGGCCTGAAAAGGTTGATGACACCATTTCTAAGTACTACATGACTAAACATTAGGAAGAACTTCCTGACAGTAAGAGCTGTCCGACAGTGGAATTTGCTGCCAAGGAGTGTGGTGGAGTCTCCTTCTTTGGAGGTCTTTAAGCAGAGGCTTGACAACCATATGTCAGGAGTGCTCTGATGGTGTTTCCTGCTTGGCAGGGGGTTGGACTCGATGGCCCTTGTGGTCTCTTCCAACTCTATGATTCTATGATTCTATGATTTTCATGAGTGAAGGAATAGACATTCACTAGGTGTCATACTCTAAAAAACCACTGCAGTACTGGCAGAATTCTTGCTTCCAAATTCAGACTTCACGCACTCCATATTATTCTACCATAAGTTGTTGCAGCAGGCTTTAATTATTATTGTTTTGTTTGTTCCTAGGTTATGTATTTTGTGTTTTTACACTGTAAAGCGCCTTGTGATCCTCCTATGAAGGGCAGATGAAGAAGAAGAAGAAGAAGAAGAAGAAGAAGAAGAAGAAGAATGTAATAAAACCTTAATCACTTTTGAATTATAGCTCAGAACATTAACAACTTAGCATCTCTCTATCTCGCAGTATAGTGGGAATTAATTAAAGTCTGTTGCTTATTCCAGCACATATAACACAGCTTTCTTGGGAGTAGCATATTCCTTCTTTCTTTCTCCTCCCCCACTTCTCTTGAATTGTGTTCTAGTCAAGTGGAGTATTTCCATTGTTCACTTTATTCTTTATTCAGACTATTTATTCCATATAGTAAAGTATGATCACCAGAACAATTGCTGCTGTTGCTATTTGTTGAACTAAAACACATTTTTGCCAGTTTTCTTTATACCTTTTCCCCATGAGACAGCATTTTCAAAACACACATCAAAATGTCTCCTTGAACTTCAGAGCATGGGAAGTCACCTGAAAGATATATAATTTGGCACTGAATATTCGGCTTTTTTATTGTATTGTAATTTGGAATGTTTTATTGTGGTTTTTATTGGATTGTTAAAATGGAAACTTAATAAAAATTATTTATAAAAAAACAAAATGTCCCCTTGACCTTTCTGGTTTCTCTGACTTTCCATCCTCCAGAACAAATTTTAATCAACCATACTGTTACTTTCCTTCAATTGTACTGGTTCGAATACCATCTAAACATTGATTTACGTCATCCGAACTGAACCCATGTTACCTTAGCTATTTGACAACCCAACATCTTTAAAGGTGGTTTATTCATTGCATTCAGAGAATATAACATTTGTGAAATGCAGCTTTTAACCTAAAAATTCGAGCAGTTGTGCTCAGGCCAAAGAAGTACACACACTGGACCTCCTCAGTCACATATCACTTCATCCCTTGTAGCTCCCCAAACCATCAAAGTCACTCCTAAGTGTTGAAGCAGCCCCCATCATTGCACAATGAGTGGCACTCAGGAGAGTTTTGGTGTGTCGGCCAAAGTATTTAGGTAAACACAGGCAATCTGGCCACCCACTGCTTGGCAAACTGTATAGATAACGAGAGGAAAGGCAGTAATCCAATGCAATTAAAGGTGATATTGCACTGTGTATAGTTGTGTAGAACAGGTTTCAGCATATGTAGTTTGATATGTCATAGTGCTGAGGGATGAGTAAGCGTCTCACTCCACACAAAAAACAACTATGTGACTTGCATAGAAACACAGTAAACCATGGAGTAAGAAAACTCTACCAACAGAACTGGTTAGAAGTTTGTATTCATGCTTATGCCCCACAGGGTAAAAGTATAAAGCAAAATAGAATCTAAACTTAAAGTGGGACTGCATCAGGAATGGAAAAGAAGCAGATTTCTTGGTCAACCTGGAAGAGTCTAAAATGTTCAAAGTTTAAAAATAAGGAGTTAGTGTCTAATGACAGATATTATATGATAAACATAATTTGGCATTTATTCAACAATAAATAGAAGGCTAGTTTACACCCTTGGTCTCCTCTGCCAGTTCACATATTATTTGCAAGTGATTAATGCTGATTAGATTGTTGGTTTTAAATGAATGTTGATATAAATTATAGGCCAGAGAGGCTGCTACATATGGAGATCCCACAAATCCCAGGCATGCTGAAAAGCAATTCAAATCATACCTTCCCTCTTCTCCTCCCATCCAAAGCTCTTCTTACCAGCTCCAACCATGAAAGCTTCTCCAGTATTGTCATTGCCTTTGAATGGTGCAGACAGAGGGGTGATTTTGCCCTCATGCTGTAACGTCGCTCTGGCATTGACTTAGCTGTGGTTCCTGTATTGAAAAGACTAGATGACTTTTTGGATTCTTCCAACTCTATTCATGTTTTGTGTGTGAAACCCCTTTTGCACCCCTGGCTGAGAAATTCCTAGTAACTTAGATGAAATTTCTTCATTTCTTGATCTGGGGAACCAAACCTTCCTCACAAAATCATTTCCTTAAGAGGGGGGTCCAAACATTTTTGCTCAGCCCTTCAAAGAGTATGTTTAGGGATTCTTAGTTTGCCCACTTCCCGCCTCTGAGGAACTTAACTGGCTTTGAACAGCCTCCCAGTTTACCATAAACACTGTTGGTGCGTTTCAGTCTTCCCTCCAAACTACTTCACAGCTTTAGCTATTAACAATTCCGTTGTGAAGAATCTTCAGCATTTCAAAGTATCATCTTTTGATCAGTCATCTTCTATATACACCAGCGGAAAGCATGATTGCGGATATCAAAGTTGACTCAAGTCAGGTACAACATCACATGACATTAGCATCACATGACATCAGCAGAAGTATGCAACTTTCCCCCCAGTCACCAATCTCACCCACCTCTCTCTATGAGGTCAGCGAAAATAACATTGCTAGTTTGCTCTCTTGCTACCTTTCAAGGAAAATAAATCATTAAGCATACACTAAGTCAATTCTACTCATGGCCTGACAAATTTATCTCTGCCCTAAACATGGGAGCAATAACAGGAGATATCAATTACTCCAAAAGGCATCATTCTTTAACACTTGCTGGGTTTACATTGGTACAGATGATGTGATGGCGTCCTATCTTCCCAGCCAATGCTCAAGAGAGTGCCTTTCTTTTGATTCCCCTCCCCTGGGTTGTAAAACCAAGGCCCAGGCAAACACATTTCACATCCTGGCTGCAAAGCAGGTATTGATGTAAATCTCAGGCACTGAAAAGCTAAAGATCAATACTTCAGTTTTTATCAACGTAGGTAGAATTTTCCACAGTATGAAGGGTTGGTTTTCTTTAAATCCACAGGAAGCCATGGCTGAGAACATCTAGGGGTGAGAGTGGGGAGTAAACCAGACAGTTTTGTGGGAAGAAAAGTTGAAAAAAAATGTAAGTTTTGTGTTGACATAATCCAGGTTAAATCCAAAGAAGAAAAATACTTACTTTTGTCAAACGAGAGGCTATTTTATCACTCAGAGAATGTCACGTCAATTGTAAAGCCATCAGCCTCCAGGCTTGTTGGTGATTGCTTCATATTTACTGTTAGTCCAGCAATGGAGATGGTACTTTTACAGTCTTTGGACAGACTAGAGAGTGTGACATTTAAAGTGTTGATTTTTGCAGCACTTATGTTAATTGTTGTAATTTTCCTGATGAACCACCATTCTGGTTGCCTGATGCAGCCAAGATAGTTTTGCATTTTCTATGCAGGCCTCCTTGCCATTTGGTCTGTGTAGTGTCAGCTTCGAGTGCTACTGAAAGCAGACAAAATTGCAAGCAAATTGCATCAGATTGCCAACATTGTGAAAAGGTAAATTGCTTGCAAATCTATTTAAACCACTGCCCTATTTTCATCAGCTTCAGTACTTGGTATTCATGATTGCTTAATTGGCGACCTTTCCTATTGTGTAGTGCTTTATGGTGTAATGGAAAGCGATCTTTACCAAACCAATTACCCTTTTTTTCTCAGCACTACATTATTGCTGTGATTGCAACTGCCAGTCCTTTGTAAATGAACTTTCTGATTTCAATGATGTTTTTAAAATGTAAGATAGAAAAAAGTGGCGTTCATATTGTGCGATGTTCTATTTTGAAGCCTCTTTGTAGTCACCATTGTCTGGGAAAATGGACTGAAGGGTTACACAGTACCTACAAATATCCATGTAACTATTATTAATATTATTATAATGTCTTCCTTTGTACTGCAGCTCAATTAGGAAAGGATAGGAGAAATATTTTGTCACCCTGTCAAGTGCACAGGAAGTGCTTTTGAGGCTTCTTTTTGACACATACATTATCTCCACTAATAATACAAGATTCCTTTTCAAGGAGTGGGAATAAGTATACAGAATTCATGAAGTCCTTTTTTTAAAAAAATCAATTTTTCCATCTTTAAAGAAATTAAATACACGTATTAGAATTCCACAATTTCCAAGTGTCAAATGACGCAGACCGAATAAAGTGTATTTTTGTGTATTGGGGGGGGGCGTGTTTAAATGTTCCCTAGGTGTAAATGGTAGATGCTGACTTTGCCTCTCATAAATACAGAGAATGTTGAAAGGTACACATATTATATTTATATATTCATGCTCCATTATTAGCAGTTTGATTTCAGCAATAAGTGTCCATTTGTTTCGAACATTTGAACTGATTTGATTCTGGTAAAAAAAAAGGAAAAAAGTCCTCCTCTGTAAATTACTTCTCTCCCACATCTTTGTAACTAGAGAGTTTTAGTTTTGTGTATTTGTTTACATGATTTCAGAAATTATATCATTACTCATAAGTGGCAATGAGGAAAAAGCTCTACAAGTAATTTACTCATGCTCTAGCAGAGTAGGGAAGGTAGCAAATAGAGACATCATTATACCCCCTACAGACAGGAGTTCTACTGCCACAAACAAAGCAAAACAAAAGTGAAAAGGTTTACTTTATTTTTTTTGGGCCCTTGATTTGAACTAATGACTAAACAGGTCCTTTGACTAGACTTTTGAAAGATTTGGGTCTTTTGGAGGTAACACAATGGTTTGTTTACAGTGGCAATTTTTCTTTTAAGACTATGGCTACGTATACATTAGCGGCTTAAAATGCAACCAGGTCATTTCCTCCCCCTGCGTTTCAAGCCACATTTGCATGGCATTGTACACATCAGATAGGGGTATGGGGGTGTCTTCACCAGACGCATCTGACCTGTTTTGCTTCCCTGGCCCAGCAATCCCCCCAATCCCGGAACTCCAATTCATGAAGCCGTCCTGAGCAATTGCATGTGCAATGGCTGTCTCAAATGTAGACACCTGGCTTAAATGTGAAGTGAATGTGGCTTAAGTTTATTAGCTGAACTAAAGCTGGTTTGAGGAAAAAAGGCATCAAGCAGCAGTATTTTTTTAAGAAACTACAGAATTGATACAGATTGTTGGTCATATAACGTGTTTGTGGCTCCAAAAACCATTGGATGCTGAGTAAATGGCAATGTGGACATACCCTGTGCTTGAAATCAGATGCATATTCTACAAAGGAAGGTACAATTTGAGGTGGTGACATTTGACACATACTGTAACCTCTGTATGCTTTATTTTGAAAATCACTTTTCATTCACCACTTTGCATCCACGTAAAGCACAGAAATGTGCTAGGAAAGCGCCATTTACCTGGCAACCCAGCCAGATGGGCGGGGTGTAAATAATAAAATTATTATTATTATTATTATTATTATTATTATTATTATTATTTAGTCTTAGATTAAGGAACATGTGCTCATCATACAAGCAGTGCTATTAACACTTATTTATGCTGGCCACACATTTGAGACAAACATCACATAAAAGGAAACAGGTTTTCAGGGCTTGGTTTCTTATCAAAGGAGAGGTGGAAAGCAAGTACCAGAGCACAAAACATCAGTAAACAGAACAATAAAGGACCCTGTAGTCACAAGAGAGAGAACTTCCAAATGCTAACAGTGAGATGTAGAATCAGCTGCTATGGCTTTGGAGCTTCCCCATGGCAAATGTAGTCTGTGCCAGTGGTGTAGCGTGGGTTGCCAGTGCCGGGGGGTGGGGTGAGGGAGAGAAACAAACTGAGTACACATGCGCATCCAATTGCCTAACAGCATCTGTATTACCCAGGAGATCACAGCTGCAAAGATAAGAAAAGAAGCATCATTCTGTCATCAGGAGAGGTCACTTCCTGGTTCTCATGGAGAAGTCATTTTCAACACAGCCTAAAGATGAAAGTGCACGACTGTATTGAGGCAGAACCGGGGGTTGAAATTTTGCACCCCTAAAAATTTTGTGCCCGGGGCAACCGCCCCTTTGCTCCCGCCATGCTATGCCACTGGTCTGTGCTTTGACCTTAAGAGGCTTCTTAGGCACTATGTTGTGGGGCAGTTTAATACATCCCTGTCTGAAGCTCTTGCAAACATTTTTCTCCCCCAAATCTCCACCCATTTCTTAATTTTTGTCTTCAGGTTTCAGCTTGCGCAACATATTGATACAAGCTAAGCTCACTGCAGTTTGTCCTTGCCCTCCTGACATTGTCATCACTGTCATCACGTGCAACAGTGTTTGAGATATTTGAAAATCTTTGTTTCACCCTTTATGTTTGCTCTGTGGTTTTAACTTTTACTGTAAATTGGTAATAGAACTTTTTGTTGTTGTGTTGTATATAACTACTGTGATTAAATAGATTTAATTGAAATGGCCATTGCCACTAGCATTTCTTTCTATGTCATGCCTTTTCAAACTGCCTTAAAACTTGCTGCTTGCAGCCCACACACCAATGTGAAAGAGACTTGTGTCCTCTCTAATGGGGTGCTAGTCTCCCGCTTGAGTTAAACACCTCTTGCTGACCCTCCCATCCTTTGGGAGGCACTTTTAGACTCCAAATCTTATTAGAGTCCTGCTCTCTGGCTGAGGTCTCCCAAATGCAGCATTGGAAGTTAAACAAAGCCGAATATGGACTCGCCTGCTTGAGTGCCTGAGGGCCCTATTCCTGCCTCTCTCCAGCTGGCCTAGGGTGGGGCCTGGCAGGCCTCATAAGGACTGCTGCCGCTGCTACCCAGGAGGACTGGTGTATTTTGGGGAAAGTTTTGTTGGGAGTTTTTGCTGCTGTTATTGATATTTGTTTTTTGTATTTTTTGTGTGTGGAAATTGTTTGGTTTGGATACGTAGTTTTTGATGTGTTTTATTTATTTTTATGACTGCTTTTCTATGTTTGTAATTATGTAAATATTTTCATATTGTAAGCCGCCTTGAGCATTGTTTTAACTGTGGAAAGGCGGCAAACAAATAAAATGATGATGATGATGATGATGATGATGATGATGAAGTGATTATGTTCCTGGGTTAAAGTACTTTAGCCTCTGTGTCTTATCTATTTTCTATAATGCTCCAGATTAAAGTATATTATTCTCTTTGGATTTTATTTAATCATATCCCGATACCCTGGTTTTTAATAATGCATTTCAGTGTATAAATGTAAGTTCTTGCCTACTCCTACTCATCTGATGTTATGGCACCTTAGCATATTAGCCTGCTATGACTTTTCTTATGGTATCAGTTACTGGTATGTAATTACATTCCTATTTTATTTTCAATCTGATAGGCACCACAATTGTTCAGATTTCTATGTTAGAGATCCTGCGCAAGACTCTGCTTTTATACCAAAGTTGCAAAGCATATAGAAGAGATGTGCCATTGATCTGATTAGCAAATTACAACAGTGTATTAATGAACTATTGTTAATGTCTGTACGCATTGTATTGGAACAAAAGTAAATATTTTAAAAACTGAACTTGAAAAACAGGCTTTTCATAAATAACAAAAATGCATTCATCTTAACAATCAGTAATTCATAGTTGCTAGTGTGAGTCACAGCTTAGTAAATGAAACTGTAAGAAACAAAACAGAGATATTGTAAAAAGAAAGAAAAGAATTCCTTTTATTTGACTGGTGTTCATATCAGTATTGAATAATACTCATTTTCCAAATAACTCTTAAAAAGCCTTCCATCAGTTCTGAGGCACAGACAATAAGGAATTAGAACAATGGATATATTTGTTTATTCATATTAAGATATTTTTACCCCACAATTCCATCCCAAGGAACCCAAAGTCAGTTAAATAGGAAACGTTTAATACAGAACAACTAGAGTACAAGAAACATCACAGCAATAACAACAGCATATATCTCCTCGTTTAGAATTGCCCAAAGCCTTCTGAAATAATGGTGTTTTCACTGTTTTTCACTACTTGCAAGCAGAGATGGAGCCAGGAGCACCCCTGGGAACAGTCATAGCTCAGTTGCAGGGCATCTGCTTTGCTACTACTACTAATAATTTTATTATTTATACCCCGCCTATCTGACTGGGTTGTCCTAGTCCCTCTGGGCGGCTTCCAGCGCATATAAAAACATAATAAAATGACAAACATTAAAAACTTCCCAATACAGAGTTGCCTTTAGATGTCTTCAAAAAACTGTGTACAGTGGTACCTCTGGTTAAGTATGTACGGCAATTCGTTCCGGAGGTCTGTACTTAACTTGAAACTGTTCTTCACCTGAAGCCTCCTGCTGCTGCCGCACCGCCGGAGCACGATTTCTGTTCTCATCCTGAAGCAAAGTTCTTAACCTGAAGCACTATTTCTGGGTTAGCGGAGTCTGTAACCTGAAGCGTATGTAACCTGAAGCGTATGTAACCTGAGGTACCACTGTAGTTCTTTATGTCCTTGACATCTGACTGGAGGATATTCCACAGGATGGGCATGACTACCGAGAAGGCCCTCTGCCTGGTTCCCTGTAACTTCACTTCTCACAGTAAGGGAACTGCCAGAAGACCCTCGGAGAAGAACCTCAGTGTCAGGGCTGAACGATGGGGGCGGAGACTCTCCTTCAGGTATCGCTTTGCATGGAAAAGGTACCAGGTTCAATCCCCAGCATCCCCAGGTACGGCTGGGAGAGTACCCAGTCTGAAATCTTGGAGAGACACTGTCAGTCAGTGTGGACAATACTGAGGTAGAAGGACCAAAGATCTGACAGTACAGTATAAGTCACCTTCCTATTCTCCCTCCCCAAAGTTTTTCCATAACCATAATTCCACAGAAACCCTGTTACCTGAGCTTCAGATGACAGGGAGACTGTGTCATGGGTTACGGCCTCATGTGTCTGAGTGTTCAAGTTAGGTATATATGTGAGGAGGCAGTCCTTCATGTACCCCAGCTACATATCATTTATCCCTGACCACTGGTCTTGCTGACTGGGTCTGACAAGAGTTGGAGTCCAGCAACATCTGGAGGGCCATAGCTTCCCCATCCCAAAATTTGTGATTGTGAACAGGGAGGCCCACAGACCAAGTCTGCTGAAGAACCATCTGATCCCGGCCAATCCACTTCACATTGAAAATCAGAATATCTTGATTGTGGTGCAGAACAGTGAGCGGAACAACCACTTGCTGGTAAGTGGAAATAATTTAGTGGGGGGTGTTT
This sequence comes from Podarcis pityusensis, assembly GCF_964106645.2. Classification (NCBI taxonomy): domain Eukaryota; kingdom Metazoa; phylum Chordata; class Lepidosauria; order Squamata; family Lacertidae; genus Podarcis; species Podarcis pityusensis. The sequence continues at coordinate 34,522,624 of NC_138037.1, forward strand.
TTTCATGGGAAAAGAAACAAATGCTAAAACTTGAGCTAGACGTAGAAGGAGTGAAGTGCTCCAGAAAGGAGATCATCTGAAACTATTGGTTGAATCATTGAAGCAGAGGCTTTGAAGCCTGCAAACTAAATAATAACAATTTATTATTTGTACCCTGCCCATCTGGCTGGGTTTCCTCAGCCACTCTAGGCGGCTTCCAACAAAGATTAAAAATACATTAAAATGTCACACATTAAAAACTTCGCTGAACAGGGCTGCCTTCAGATGTCTTCTAAATGTCAGGTAGTTGTTTATCTCTTTGACATCTGGTGGGAGGGCATTCCACAGGGCGGGCGCCACTACCAAGAAGGCCCTCTGCCTGGTTCCCTGTAGCTTTGCTTCTCGCAGTGAGGGAACCACCAGAAGGCCCTCGGCGCTGGACCTCATGATTGGCCTCCATTACCCACAGAACATAGATGAACAACCTGGTCATTATATAATCTCATGTACTTCCATCCAGTTTCTCTTGAGCAACCTTTCTCAACCTTGGGTCCCCAGAAGTTATTGGTCTATCTACAATTCCCATCATCCCTGACCACTGGCCTAAAGGACTGTGGATGAGGGAAGTTGTAGTCCAACAATGTATGGGAACCCAAAGTTGGGAAAGGCTGGTTGAGAACACATCATAGTCATTATTATCCATTACCAGCCATTAACGCTGTGGCATATGGTTTATCCCAAGCCAAGTTTTTACTGTTTTGATCTAAACATGCATTTTGCACATAGATCTGGACCCAGTGTCTAATTATAAAGTACCATTTGAAATCCAACAGATTTTCCTGGCCATGTGTGCACCAGTGGACACTGATACTACCCCTGACCTAGCCAATACAGTTGCTGAAAAGAAAGACTGAAATTCAAGTAACACAAATGTGTGTATGTGTGTGAAATTCAAGCAACAAAGGATCATGGCAACAAACTCTGACTTTTTGGGGGGAACGGTGAAGGGGATAAATATAAAGATCAGGTGGGATGTGAAGGCCTTACATTTTCCATGGGTCAATTTTGCCATTGTGACTTAGCCACAAGACCCTTCTGATAATGAGCGTGACACAGTCCCTAGTCATAAACATACAGCTTAGTTTATGAACAACTTGGATTAAGAATGCTGCAAACCCAGAAGTAGGTGTTTTGGTTTGTGAACTTTGCCTTGGAAGCAGAACATGTTCCGCTTCCTGTTGAGTGTAAATTGAGTCCCACGCTGCTATGGGAAAGCATGCCTTGGTTTAAGAACGCTTTGGTTTAAGAACGGACTTCCAGAACGGATTAAGTTCATAAACCAAGGTACCACTGTACTTCATTAGACCTTTCAAAATACAATTAAGTACATGTAGAAGCATCCCAAAAGAAGAGCAGAGACAAATGGGCAAGTTACTTATTTTTCTGACTTTTTTCTGTTGTCATTTTTATTTTTTTTATTTTTTCGTCAGGGGATTGTACCTGGTGTACTGCATTGGTTCTCCAGGAAGTGTCTGAGCACAGTCTCAAGCACCGTGCTTTCAATTTGAGTTCAAGTGTTGCCAGCAGCTAGTTAATTAACTCCCATTTAATTAACATCTTGTTGTTCAATAAAGTTGCCAGTTGCTTACACACACACTGTGTAGCTTCCTCTGCGTGATACTTAATACCTTGTGTATAGAGATATATGGAAAGCATTTTCCTCTCACTTTGAAAATCACACCTCTAGTAGCCCCAGCTGAGATGAATCAGAAAGAAGCTGATGATATACCAGCCTCTTGGATGCAAAACATGGAGGTTTACATCAGGGAAGGCTAAAAGTGCTAAGCCTCTCTAAAAGAAGACCCAACTTGGCCAGTAAATACCACAGAAAGTTAACTGAAGATTTTAATAATTGGTGTCTCATCGTTGTTTTCTGCACTAAGCAAAATAAATGGTTTCTTGTACAAAGGAAATATTTCTGCCACAACTGGCTGAGGTGTCCTTAAAGGTATAAATATAGAAAGTGGCCTTGTACCTGGGTGAACTGTTGGTCTACCTTATGGCAAGTGATCCTTGCACATCAGCTGATAAGCTATGACTTCAAGCCTGTTTATCATCAACACTTCAAAGCACTGCTTGGAGCTCTTTTTAAGCCCTATATGCTGCTCTGAAGTCCTGAAGGTGATCACTTGATATAATTGTGATGTCAGGTGACTGACAGATGAGTAGCCCCACCCACCTGTAAAGCTTGGCCCACAAGGGCAGGTATGGATCTGGCCAGTGACCAGGTCAAGTTCCCCATCCCTGTTCTAGCTTGGTGATGGCCTCATTGCCTTCATACCATAGTCTTCTATGCCATTTATGCCATTTGGAGAGTAAGGGATAGATCTAATATCACTCATTGTCTGTAAGTATGGCTGGATGTCATCCACATATGATGCCACCTCACTCCAAATCTAGTATAAAACCTGAATTCAAAGTTAGGTTTTTGGACATGCCAAAACCCAAGTTTCATCACCTGTATCTAGTCAAGGAATCCCAAATGTTGTGACAAACATTAAAGCTGCAATATTTATTTTGGCATTATTATTTCCTCCAAATTCAAATTAGTCCATTGCATGTGTTTCAGCTCTAATCATAACATTCTATGCACCACACACTTTCACTATGCAATTGTCCAGATGGAAAGTATCAGCATTTAAATTCTTTATTGGTCATTGTTTCCAACAAGAGGTACATGGTCGTCATCACACAAATCATTAGGAACGTCACGTATCTCTTAACACTGCTCAGATACGGCAGTTACCATCACTACTATCATTTTTCCTTCAGTTGTCTGGTTTTTCACAACACGCTAAGTCAAACCTTGGTTTAGCCAAACCATGTGAAGAGGTTGCTTTGTTCCTCCCAAGTCAGTTTTGCTGCCATCTCACCCTTGGTTACAAGTCATGGTTAATGAGAAAAGTACTTATCCATGAGACCCAGGTCGCACAATATAGGCAAACTTTGGCTTAGTTCAGCACAACACAGCAATCTTGCTAAACTAAGGTTTGGCTTTGCATGTCATCTGAACCAGTCCACAGAATGCAAGCTGTTTTTTAAAAGTTAATAAAAATGTTCCTAAACTGTTCCACTATACAACTTACAGTACAGGTGGAGGATAACCTCACTTTTCCCTCATACCCCATTGCTGATACAACTTTCCTTTCTTTTCTTTTCCTTCCAATCCCCCTCCACCCCCCCCCTTAAACCCCAACCACTTTCAAATCCTTATAGAACATGGTTTATTGGTGAGTATAGTATCTAAAAATAGAGAAGTGTTAATTAAGTATCTGGTAGCATCACAAAAGAAGCTCTCTAATTACGTTTGGTGAGGCCAGTAATAAACTTGTTCTTTCCCTAAATGTGTTGTCTCTTTATGGATTAAATGTTACCATGTTTGTGTGGGGTATGGGAGGTATTGAAAATTAAAACACTCATATAAAGGAATTAATGATCTAAGTTATACTTGAAAGACTCAAAAGATTACAGATGTCTGAAGGGTTCCTCTTTCATGCTTTCAACACACACTTTGAAGCATAAATGGATTTTCACATTATTGAACTTCTGAGAAAATCTGTGTGAATGTCCCATTTTTATTCGACCAATAAAGGGAAGGTTTTCCCCCTCTCCTGCCAGAACTTCCTTTTTGGGTCAACCAGTCATTCAAGGGGCGGGGCAGCACACTTATGTTTCCCTCTAACCTCAGGTGGAAGTAAAACCTTGGACAAGGCTTATGAGGAAAGGCAAAAAGAGCATCCAGCTTCCATTCATCTCTCACACAAGTTAGTTGGCTTTTATCTGTCAAATCTCTTGATACATGCAATGTGAAACCTGGTGGCTTAGGCACATTAGGAGAAAATATCCTTTTGAGTCTGGCAAAAATGCATGCAAGAACCCCAACGACAATTTTAAATGGAGGCGTCCCCTCACATGCGATCGACTCTCACGCGACAGTGCCAGGTAATAAATAAACAATAAATAAATAATTTAATTCAAGCCTGGGAATCGTGGGAGAGAGCTGGAGAGCCCTTGTGGCTAGCCGCTCAGTGACTTTTCTCACTATTTCTCCTAGGTATCTAAAAGTTGCTCCTTGAGGCAACACTTTGTAATAGGAGAATATTTGGGCGGCAGCAGTTGGTGGAAGGTATCTTGTGCAACCTTGGTGCAGGGCTTCAGTTGCTTAGAAACAGGAGAGAATAAAGACCAATTTACACAAGGTGCAGAGAATATGAAAAACGTTTCGCTGAGATTCTGGCCACCATATGGAAGAGTAAAGACAGAGTAGTCTGTTACTGATCCGTATCAATCTTGCATGTGTACATTATGTAATAAAAATTACATATTAAAATACATTTTAAAAATGTTAAAAAATACATTTCAAAAAAACATACTTAAATATGTATTAATGTATTTATCACAAAATAAATATTTGAATACATAATTTATCTCCAGGAACGATTTTATTTTTTATTTTTTAAATTTTTTATTGCGTTTCTTTCCATAATTTTATAGATTCCACACAACACAGCAACAGTAAATACAAGAAACAATTTTTTTTTTTTTTTAACAAAAAAGAAGAAAAGAGAAGTTATAGATCCACTTTCAATAAATCCCTGTTTGGACTTCCTCACACCTTCCGGCTCTGCGTTCTTTAAATTAACAATGTCAGCAATTTGTTACCTTATTTCATACCTTATTGTAACTTTCAGATGTTATGTATCCAAATTCAGTGTATTATATCTCAATTTTAAAACCATTAAAATAAACATAACATGTTTGATTCAAATTGTCTCATTTTCTCTTTTATCACTTATTTTACCATTTACTTAACCATATTTGCTAAAGCATAACATTTCCTAATCGTGCACTATCTTAAGATTCATACAGCTTATAATATTTTTGCAAATAGTCTTTAAATTTTTTCCAGTCCCCCTGAATTGCTTCTTCGTCCAGATCTCGGATTCTGCCGGTCAATTCAGCTATTTCCATGTAATCCATCAACTGCGTCTGCCATTCCTCCAGCGTGGGCAAATCTTGTGTCTTCCAGCTCTTTGCAGTGAGTATTCTTGCTGCTGTGCTAGCATACATAAACAAAGTTCTGTCCTTCCTTGACACTCTCTGGTCCACCATGCCCAGCAGGAAGGCCTCTGGTTTCTTGGGAAAGGTATACCTAAATACCTTTTTCAATTCGTTATAAATCATTTCCCAGAAGGCCTTCACTTTTGGGCAGGTCCACCAGAGATGAAAAAAGGTCCCCTCTGCCTCCTTACATTTCCAGCATTTGTTGTCAGACAGGTGATATATCTTGGCTAACTTGACTGGGGTCATGTACCACCGGTATATCATTTTCATAATGTTTTCCTTCAGGGCACTACATGCCGTGAATTTTATTCCGGTGTTCCATAACCTTTCCCAGTCTTCAAACATGATGTTGTGTCCAACATCCTGTGCCCATTTTATCATGGCAGATTTAACTATCTCATCCTGTGTGTTCCACATAAGCAGCAAGTTATACATTCTCGACAAAGTCTTGGTCTTTGGTTCTAACAATTCTGTCTCTAATTTCGATTTTTCCACCTGGAAACCAACTTTTTTATCCAATTTAAAAACCTCTTGAATTTGAGCATAATGTAACCAATCTCGCACCTTGTTTTTCAGTTTATCCTGGCTCTGCAACTTCCAGTTGTCTCCAATTTTTTCAATTAGTTCCCAATATTTCGGCCAGTAGGCCTCCATATTGGGTCTTTTTCGAGCCTTGGCCTCCACCGGTGATAACCACCTCGGGGTTTTGCTCTCTAATAAGTCTTTGTATTTCATCCAGACTGCAAAAATTGCTTTTCTGACAATGTGGTTTTTGAACAATTTATGAACTTTAACCTTGTCATACCATAGGTATGCATGCCAACCAAAGGTATTGTCAAAACCTTCCAGATCTAGGACATCGGTGTTTTCCAGCAAAAACCAATCTTTCAACCAGCAGAAGGCTGCCGCCTCATAGTACAACCTCAAGTCCGGCAGGGCAAACCCCCCTCTTTCTTTCGAATCAGTTAATATTTTAAACTTTATTCGGGGCTTTTTGCCCTGCCAAACAAACCTGGATATATCCTTCTGCCATTTTCCAAAACATTCCACTCTGTCCACGATCTGTAGGGTTTGAAACAAAAACAACATTTTCGGCAATACATTCATTTTTATGGCTGCGATTCTTCCCAACAAGGAAGGTTTCAATCTTGACCAAATTTCTAAGTCCTTTTCGACTTCCAACCAACATTTCTCATAGTTATCTTTAAATAAATTCAAATTTTTGGAAGACAAATAGATCCCTAGGTATTTCACTTTTTTAACCACATTTAATTCTGTTTCCCTCTGAAACCCCTCTGTTTCAGTAGGTGTCAAGTTCTTGGTCAGAACCTTAGTTTTTTGTTTGTTCAGCTTAAATCCCGCAACCCGACCAAACTCGGATATAAGTTCTAAAACCCTTTTAGTACTGGGTTCTGGCTCCTGTAATGTCAAAACTAAGTCATCTGCAAAAGCTTTCAGTTTATATTGTTTCACTCCGACCTCTATCCCTTGTACCAACCGGTCCTCCCTTATCATGTTCAGTAGCACCTCCAGGACCGAGATAAATAAAAGAGGGGATAGAGGGCACCCTTGTCGTGTCCCTTTTTCAATTTTAAATTCCTCCGTCACCACATTGTTCACTATTAATTTAGCTTTCTGCTCCGAATAAATTGCTTCTATTCCATTTTCAAACCCCCGTCCCACTCCCATCCCTTCCAAGTTTTTCTTCATAAACATCCAAGATATGTTGTCAAATGCTTTCTCCGCATCAATAAAAATTAACACCGCCCTTGTGTTCCTATTGGTTTGTAAAAGCTCCAAAATGTCAATGATGTTTCTGGTGTTTTCATATAAATGTCTACCAGGGAGAAAGCCTGCTTGGTCTTTATGAATTACTTCGTTTAAAACCTTTTTAAGTCTATTTGCCAAAATGTCTGCAAATATTTTGTAATCCACATTCAGGAGTGAGATGGGACGGTAGTTCTTAAGCTGAGTCTTTTCAGATTCTGTCTTAGGTATCAATGTGATGAAAGCTTCTTTCCACGTTTCTGGTGCCCTCTTCCCATCCATAATCTGGTTGCATACCTCCAACAAAGGTTGTGTCAAATAATCCTTCAAAGTCTTATAATATTTGGAGGTAAGTCCATCCGGGCCTGGAGATTTGCCTAGTTGCATATTCTGGATGGCACCTTCAATTTCCTGTGGAGTTATTTTAGAATTCAAGATTGATCTTTTATCTTGAGTTATTTTTGATAGTCCATTTATCTTTAAAAATTGGTCTATCTCAAGTTCTTTCTGAGGCCCCTGTGCGTAGAGTTCTTTAAAATATCTGTGGAAGCACTTCCTGATTTCTTCTGGTTTCTGCACCGTTCTTCCTTCAATCTCTAGATTTGTAACTGTATTTAGCTTTTGTCTTTTTTTCAGCTGCCAAGCTAGCAGCTTTCCACATTTATTTGCTGATTCAAACGATCTTTGCTTCATCTGTTTAATTTTCCATTCAATCTCTTGATTTATCAGTTTAGAATATTGTGCTTGATGGAATTTGATTTCTCTCAGCACCTCCTTTGACTTTGGTTTGGTTCTCAATTTTTTCTCTCCTTGATGTATTTTCTCCAATATTTTATCCTTTTTTCCATTCCAGAGCTTTTTCTTAATTGTGTTCTGTTGTATCAGAAACCCTCTCATAACAGCTTTGCTTGCGTCCCAGATCATTCTTTTTTCTACTGTAGTATTCAGGTTTATCTCAAAATAGTCCTTTAGTGTTTTTTGGGCCTTTTTCACAATCTCTTGATCTCTTAGTAGGGTGTCATTCATTCTCCATCTAAAGGAGCCGGATTGAGTTAGTCTGAGTTCTGATTTCAGAGCGTTGTGGTCGGAGCATGTTTTTGGGCAGATTTCCACCTTTCTGGTCTTGGGTGCCAACCCTCTAGACATCCAGATTTGGTCGATCCTTGTCCAAGACAGGTGGGCCTCAGAGAAGAAAGTTCCTTCTTTACCTAGGGGGTTCTTTGTCCTCCATATGTCAATCAAATCCAAGTTGTCAGTCAGTTCAAAAAAAGTTTTAGGCAGTCTGCCATCTGATGTTAAATTTTGGCTTTGAGACTTATCCATATGTGTAGACACCACTCCATTCATGTCTCCCATCATTATGATGTTAGCATAGTCCATGTAGTCCAGCAAAATCTCATGCAGCTTCTTGAAAAATTCTGATTTCCCGTCGTTTGGCGCGTATATTCCTAATATCAAAATTTTTTCTCCTTGTGTCTGAATTTCAATCGCCAGAATTCTTCCTTGTTCATCCTTAAATAAAAATTTTGCTCCAGGAACGATTTTAAAATCTGTTTTATCCTAAACTACTTGCTTTTAATGTATCTTGGTATAACTTTGAGCCAAGAACTGTATTGCAAAATTTCAGAGAAGTGAAAAGTTGCAACGTTAATTAACTTCTGATCTACCCAGTAGTTCAGGAGGTGAAGGAGGGATCAGCTTGCTTCAGAGTTCAAAGAAATTGAATTCCTCATCAATACCCAAGTCCACGTGTCCTCTACTTGGGGTTGCCCCTGAAGTTGACCAGAAGCTGCAGTTGGTGCAAAATGGTGCTCCCAGATTGCAGCATATTTTCACCTTTATTGAATCAGTTACATTTGCTGCCCACTTATTTGAGGTCAGGTGAAAAGTGTCATACCCTTTTTCTTTTCTGTTTTAAATAAAGCCCTATACATCTTGAGACCAGCCTACTGCAGAGACTCCTCTCTTATGCTCCTGCCACTATATTCTCTCTGGCAGAGGACCTGCTAGTGGTGTCCCGAGCTGCTCCTATTTGTCTTAGTTCCACCAATAGCAGGGCTTTCCCATTTGTGGCCGCTTTAATGTGGGATTCATTACTACTAGAGATTGCTAGTTGGCAGGGTGGTGCTCACCTCTCTTCCAGTGTGGTGTAGTGGTTAAGAGCGGTAGACTCGTAATCTGGTGAACCGGGTTCGCTGTCCCGCTCCTCCACATGCAGCTGCTGGGTGACCTTGGGCCAGTCACACTTCTCTGAAGTCTCTCAGCCTCACTCACCTCACAGAGTGCTTGTTGTGGGGGAGGAAGGGAGAGGAGAATGTTAGCCGCTTTGAGACTCCTTCAGATAGTGATAAAGTGGGATATCAAATCCAAACTCTTCTTCTTCTTCCCATCAGCTGTTTCGCTACTGCTAACTAGGGGTTAGAGGAAGAGACAGGGGTGGGGTCAGTGTTGGGTGTAACCAATCCAGCGTTCGCATTTTTTTCTCACAAAAGAATGGTGCCCATTTTGGACACCGTGATCTTGCACAATTTTGCACCACGATTCTACCCTTCCTTAAAAAAAAAAAAAAGCACTTTCCCTGTGCACAATGCCCAAAAATGTGTGTTTGGGGCATCACGCAAGATGGGGGGCAATTGCGGCGTGAAACTGCACAAGATCCCATCATTCAAAATGGTCTCTGTTCTCTTGCGAGAAAAAGCAGGATGTCCCATTTTTAACCCCGGGCACTTGCGGAGTATGATATCACGTACTAATTCTTCTGTGTGGTTTATAGTGGAACCTTGGGTTGCGGACATAATCTGTGACGGAGGCATGTCCGCAACCCGCAGTGTTCATAACCTGCAGCGCCGTGTCTGTGCATGTGTGTGATGCGATTTGGCACTTCTGCGCATGCGCAAAGCGCAATTTAGCGTTTCTGTGCATGTGCGAGTGGCGAAACCTGGAAGTAACCCTTTCCGGTACTTCTGGCTTTCCTGCAGTCCGCAACCTGAAAATACGTAACCCAAAGCGTTTGTAACCCAAAGTACCACTGTATTTTAAGACCAAAGGAATTATTAGGAGGAGCATCCCCACATTACCAAAGCATGTTGCATGAAATGGAACCTCATCTCTTTAATGCAGAAGGTCTACATTCTATTCCCTAGTGTGTACAGTAAGCACAGAAGCAACCCCCAGTTACAAGATAAATGGCAGTGTGAAAACAAGTGAGCTTATCCAACAACTGCCTGAGCGTCACAGCCAGTGTCTTTTCTGTAATTATTGCATTTAATACAGCTAGTTACTTGCACAAAAGAGCTTCCGGATATAGCAATTTCCACCAAGGGCTGTTTAGGAATGTTCAGGCCCATCATTTAGCTCTGATATTGTTGGCTTGTCAGAATTGATCATAGCTCTTGATGGAACACCTCTAGGTTTTTTTTTTATGGAGTGCATCAAAGTGACACTTCACATTGTTTAAGTAGGAGTGATCTGTTAGTTTATATTTTATCTAAAACTGCAGAGCAGATGACCTCCCCGAGGGCCTAAATACATGAATCCTCTACACATGTTATAATTAATAGGGGAACCGGGGGAGAAATACATAACAAAGGGCTAAAGAGCTGGGCAGAGCAACTTGTCAAAAAGGAGGAAATTCCACTACAGATTAGCTTATTTTTAAGCATGTCAGGCTCTACATACAAACATGATCTATTGCTTCCTTGTAATGTCTGTTTAGGCCCAGGTGCCCCGGGCTATGTCAGGGAGCGTTGTAAATTTTGCCTGAGTCAGGACAATTCTGATTGATCTCTGGGTATAAAATCGATAAGAAGACACTGTCATTTTCTTAAAGGATGAGCTCGAAAAGGAAAATAAATTAAGACTCCACTGAATGTCTATCTCCCGTGCTCATTAATTCAGTGTGGTCTGTACTTTGTTAATGTTATGGCCGCAGCTTTAATCTTCCAGGTGCTCTTCCTACAGATAGTTGACAGCAAGCCTTTATTATGCTATGTATATTTCATCTCCATGTGGTGGAAATAAAATGCCTTCCCTCTTCTTTTCCTTAGCTCCTGATGAATTCATTTTCTTATTTTTCAAAAAAATACCACTTGGGTACTGATTAACTTAAAAATGGAAAGCCATTGTCTTTCTTGCATGTCCTTCATCAGAGCTCTACATACTGGCTGCTCATTTATCTTGAGTCGTTATCGCAAATAACAACTCCTGGGCATTTCCTCTTATGTGATTCACTGCAAAAAGATTAATTTACTTCTGCTCTCTCTCTCTTTTCCCTTCTCTTCATTTTGCCTACCCAGGATTGTTTTTGAACATGCTTAAACTTGATTTTGGGCCTTGTGTTTGCACTGAGGGCGAGGGGGAGCTAACAGATCATATAACTTCTCCTGTACCAGCTACTCGTCTTAACATTTTTATGTGTGCCTTCGTTGTGGAACAATTACAGTCTAGACGACATCAATTACATCCCTAAAGCAAAACACACCAGTATTTCCATAACGTTATCTTCTTTACACCTTCATACCGAGTTACTTTTTTTCCATTTTATTGGATTTCATAAAGTAGGTTCCCCCGCCTCATTTTTGCAATATGGTGGCAATTCTCATGCTCTCAGAAAGGGTTGCATCCAATGAAGTTTGGATGCCCCACAATCCTTTTAGAAATTTAGCAACTGTGTTGGCAGTGGTTTAGGCTGCCATGTATGACATCCATAAAATGGACTGCAAAATAACAAAACTATTTTATAAAAAATTAACTCTCCTCTCTCCTTGTAAAACTGCTTCAACATTATAGTTAAGAACTGCATAAATTAAGTAAATAAAATGAATAAACTAATCTTCCAGAATCTATTAACAAAATTGGTTTTCTTTCTCTTAGCTGTACTAAAAGGCTCATAATTTAAATACTTGCCATAAACTACATTTCCCATCATGCTCTGCCCTTCCCCTTGAGGAAGCCTATTGTTTGGCTGTTCTACATGGTCATCTGAAAAGCAGAATTTCTGATCCTACACAGCCTTTCTTGTAAAATGTCAAGGCTCATGACTAGTGAGATTAGGTTAAAAAAAAAAGGTTTGGAAAGGGGGGGGGGAGATCAACAATTTCAAGAAGTAGGTGTGGAAAAGAATGCCAATCATATATTATGGTCTGAGGAGAGAAGGGAATATAATAGTAAAAGGACTTATATTTTTACAGCATTGCTTTTAATGTGTTCTTTGGTCCTATCACTTCATTGGACACTGGCACAGGAAGTCCATGGCATGGCTAGCAACATGATCCAACACTTCACATGCCCCCCCGGGCTCCTGTTCTAATGGTGTGGGACCATCACAGCTTTAGTATGGCATCAGCTGCCTCCTCAGTGGGTGGAGGGTCTTCATCAGAGATTCTGGTGGTGCAGGAGGCAGCGCTGGGACTGAGGGTGGGGAGGGTGCAAGACAGCACAGTGTTGAACCTACAGGCAACACTGGAGGAGGGTGAAGCAGGGTGACCCTCCCTCTGCTACTTTTTGGGGTCCAGCCTGCTGGATCCTTCCCTAGGGTCGTCAGCTGGCAAGTCTTTAGGTTCCTCCCATTTCTCACCCATATCCACTCAGCATCTCTATGATGGCTGCTTGGGACTCTTGACAGGCTAAAGCAAAGCCCAATCGTATTTTCAAATATGCAACTGGAGCCCCAAAGAGAAGGCAACAGCTTTGGAGGGAGATTAGGAGTGGAAATGCCAAAATGTTCTTCCATTGCTGGTTTTCCTTAAGAGAAGCATCTATTGTTCTGTTAGAAGCATATTTATGTAGCATTTAGTTCCACCCTTGTTCTCCTTCTGCTTTTTTCAAAGTTTGGCTATTATACCCGTTTTTTCTCTGTGCCGTTGACTTGTTATATCGATGTGGAGTCCACCTGTCATTTATCACTCAAGTTCACAAACATGGAAAGTAATAGTTCGGTCTCAGGGATTGGTATTATCTCCTATATTTTGAGCCAATTGCTAGTTCATTACGTTCCCCACAGAGACGGTCTTTCAATGTACCATCATTAAAATGAATTGTAGCCTTACTTTATAATACAGGTGTTGAACAGGCAGCCCACATATGCTAAAAGGGAAACCAGAATCACCTTTCCATCACTTCTGGGAAAGCCAGCTTTTCAAACGCAAAGTGTAAGAGACAATATGGTTGCACGCCACCCCAATCTTCTGTGATTATGACAATGGCAAAATCCTTGATTCCTTTGCTAACTAAAGTGTGGGGAATGATTGTTCCAGGCCACTACTGAGGCTAGCTTTGACTGTGTTCATGCCTGTTCAGTCTGACATTTCTTCAGCTAACCCATACTCAGGTAAATAGGAATCACATGGAATGAAACAGTAGCTCACCTACTACTAGATTTTAGGCTGGCCAGTTGAAGAAATTGTATCAACTCCTCTTATGCTGGAAAAGAATCAAG